>NC_049204.1:63122001-63247001 GCF_013347855.1 Anguilla anguilla
TGGAGGGGGCCAACACGCACCTGGACCCCCGCTTCCTCAGCCGGGGCCCCTTCAGCGACGTCACCATCGTGCACGTCAGCGTGGAGGACGTGGACGAGCCCCCCGATTTCGACGCCCCCTCCTACCTCGTGGAGGTGCCGGAGGACCTGGAGATCGGCACCGTCTTCAAGACCGTCTTCGCCCGTGACCCCGACGTGGCCAACAACTCCATCAGGTGGGGGACAGGGGGGCCTTCTCAGGACCAGCATGCATCTGGCTAATTCCACTCGCCTATTTCATCCGTCCTCGGCTCCTCCTCGTGTGACCCAGAAATTGATCGAGGTCCACCGTCCACCAAGGACATTACACCTCCTTAAATACTCCATGAAGCCCATGGTTTAAAAGCATTTCTCAAGAAGAAGAAAAAAAAAAAAAAAAAAACTTGAGTTGCTTGATCACTGACCTGGCTGAGTAAAGCCTATTAGTATTTCTCCTTCGTTTGTGAATTAAGAGAGATAAATTCAGATGTTGAAGAATCAAATGTGTGATCATGCAATATTTGCCTCCCCTGGATTACTTTACTGCTTTATCTGTGATAACTTCAGACCGAGAGAAGGCTTACAGAAATGGCAGTTGTGCACTTGCAGTACTGCCATGTTCTCTGTGGGTGGCAGCATTGTACAGGGTGTGCACTGGGAGTGCAAATCTGTGCCAAAACTCCCAAGTGTGGATAGATACAGCAGTGGTGATTACCCCCAGCCCACTCTGCATGTGTCCCATAAGGCCATGCTCCACTGTGGGATTTCACCACAGGTTTTAATTAGAGAGATTTGCAATACGCTCAATGTCTCAATATCATATTTATTACAGTGATGCTATGGGTAAATTGTGCATCAAGGCAAAATATTTTATTTTTACATTTGATTTATTTTCTGTGTGTTGTGTTAGTTTATGTGTTTATGTGGACGTGCATGCACAGAACACATGTGAACAGAACGCAGTGCTACGGTATGTTCTGTACCCACTTTGTTTCCCTGCAGTAACAGGGACATTAATAGCAGTCCTTCAGGGGGACTCTCTGTGTCTCTGTGCCTGTCCTGGTCTGCCTCTCTCTCTCCCAGCTCTCTGCATGCCGCACAGGCCTAGAGATGAGTGCAGGGGGCCCCCAAAAAGCTCAGAGAGTCAGCCGCGATCAAAAAGCCAGCGAATAACTGCGCGCCAACTCACTGAGACAGGGGGAAGGAAGGAGAGAGGGGGGGCAGAGGTAGAAGGAAGGAGAGACAGAGCAGGGGAAAGGTAGAAAGAGAGGGCGAGAGAATGAGAAAGGTGGTTTGGGAGACCAGACATCACAAGGGGACAGTGTACAGAGGCAGAGACCCCCTGGGGGGGGAAGGGGGGGGAAGGGGGGGGGTGTCGGGGCACCCTCAGATCTCTCGGCTGCCTACCCATAATTCCATGCTGGCCCCGCTTCAGTTCCCAGCGTGTGGCAGCACAGGGTCTCTCCACATCCTTCTAAAATTCATAAACAGCTCCCCTCTTTCCCCCCGGCTCTTTCCCTCTTCCTCCCTCCTCCTCCTCCTCCTCCTCCTCCTCCTGTCCCTCTGCTGGTCTTCTAATGCACACCTCCTATACTGCAGCACACGATGGTTGGTTATGTGCAGGGTGAGAAGTCCTGGCAATGTGTCCCGTGGTCTTTAATACAGGAGCGAATGAAAATGTTTAAAATGTGTTTAGAAGGGCTCGGGCGGGTAAAAAAAATGGTTTACGGTGTGGATCGTGACATCACAGCTTTTTGTTACCCACGGACAGGTACTCCATCGAGAGGGCCAGTGACCCCGAGAAGCACTTCTACATCGACATCACGTCCGGCATGCTGATGACGGTGCAGCCGCTGGACCGCGAGGAGCTCGCCTGGCACAACATCACCGTCCTCGCCATGGAGATGAGTATGTCACTGTCCCCGGCCACGCCCCGCCCCGCCCCTCCCCGCCCAAAGAGGTCAAGGGTCGTTATTCACAAATATGTATGTCCACCTCTGCCATTTTTACACAGTAAAATGTCCAGTGTTAAATCAACTCTTACAGAGTACATACCATCCCTACTCAACTCATTCAGCATATTGAAGTTGAATTCACACTGGGCATATTACTTAGATGTGTTGATTATCTATGCATTTGTTCTGAAGATACTTCGTACCTGTCCAGTGATGACATCTGAAAATTTGCCTTTGAGCTAACAGCTGTAACATGCTCAGCAATACGCTCAGTGTCCAATCAGCTCACAGAGTTTATATGAGTGTGATCAAATACACTCAACGCTGAACATTCTAGTGTTTGCTGGGTTAAATAACATCCATGCTGAAAACGGTCAACTGCCCCAGGCTAATTAAGTATAAATTAAGATGATTAAAGAAATGCGATTTTAATAGATGGATACCTGGGCATGGCTGGTTGCAGACCTATGAGGTTATTTTTTCAGATTTTTTTTCTTTAATTCTTTCACCATTTAAATCTGTGGGCCGGTTAGCGAGGTATTTGGTATGACCCAGCTGGCAAGCGTGGGGGATGGGGTTTTGGGGTATTTTGGGGGAAATTTGCCCCAGCGGACCGTTCTCCTGTTCATGCTTCAGGAGGCACGGAAGAGGAAGAGCGAACGAGAAAAAAAGAGATGAGAGAGAAAATGAACATATCACTTTCGTGTGTTAGTAAATAATAACTAATCATATGATTTGGCTTTCGGCATAAAAAAAAAAAAAAGTGATTGTCAAGCCAACAAAAGAAAAACAGAATTTCAAAGAGAAATTGATAATGTGAGAAAAATCGAGATAAAAGAGAGAAGAGAGCTAAAAAATAGAACAAAAGTGGTTGAGTGAGGGGGGAAAAATAAACAGAGAATGAGACGAAAAAAGGATGGAATAACAACCTCTGGGAGATGAATCTCTGCCTCAGACCTTTACACCGCTGACCTTTTACCAGCAGGGTTGGGGGGGGGGGGGGGGGGGGGAGTCAGCTGCCCTCTGTATTTTTCCCTTTGCTCGCTGGGAGAGACAGAGAGGTGGAAAAGTGAACTCAGAAAGCGGAACGACGACAGGGGAAAAAGAAAAGTTCAGAAAAAGAAAAAGAGCAGAGTAAACAGCCCACGGAGTGAAATGTCGCGTGCAAATTTCTCTTGCAGAGTTTGTATGAGTCCACTCTGGCCGTGGAGTTGATTTAACATTGAACATTTGTCTATAGTTTCCCCTTGACAGCAGGGCCGGGGGGTCACCAGGCAGGGGGTGGATCGAGCGAGTGAATGATTTATCGATTGACTGATGAATCCTGTAAAAGCGATTTGTTAATTGCATTTCTCCTGCCAATTATGCTGCCCATTAAGGTATGCAAATCGCAGTTCACTACCAGGGATAAAAGCATTATAATCTTTTGTGGAAGGAGCACCCTAATGCGCTCAAGGGCATCATGCGAACCCTGAGATTATAAAAACCAATTACAATTGCCGTTATTGTTAATATATTTCTTCAAAAGAGCACCACCTGCGACTTGAATGAATGTCAACAGGATTAAATCGCTGAATTAGCCAGTCGCCCCAGTCGTTTGAGCGAGTTAATGCTGAGCCGCACTGGTCTGGTCTCTCTCCGCAGATAATCCCTCCCAAATCGGCAGCGTGTCCGTCACGGTGAGGGTGTTGGACGTGAACGACAACGCGCCCGAGCTGTCGCAGTTCAACGAGGCCTTCCTCTGCGAGAGCGCCAAGGCTGGCCAGGTAAGCAGAGGCACGCCTGAGAGCCGTAATGGTGGCGCACGTGAGAGCCATAATGGCGGCACTCCTGAGAGCCATAATGGCGGCGCACGTGAGAGCCATAATGGCGGCACGCCTGAGAGCCGTAATGGTGGCACACGTGAGAGCCATAATGGCGGCACTCCTGAGAGCCACAATGGTGGCACACGTGAGAGCCATAATAGCGGCACTCCTGAGAGCCATAATGGCGGCACACGTGAGAGCCATAATGGCGGCACTCCTGAGAGTCATAATGGCAGCACACCTGAGAGCCATAATGGCGGCACACGTGAAAGCCATAATGGCAGCACACGTGAGAGCCGTAATGGCAGCACTCCCGAGAGCCATAATGGCGGCACTCCTGAGAGCCCGAATGGCGGCACACGTGAGAGCCAGAATGGCAGGCTTTCAGTTCCACCATGATCACACCATTACCGGCATGGCCACTCTGGGAATAGTTACATCACCGCCCCGTCCTTTATGGACCCCTGTTAATGGCAAATTAACACCAGATTTTACTGTGATGAGAACTAATGAGGAATGAAGGAGAACTGCTGACCGTCACATCTCTGAGCTGGCATTCCTCCTATTTAGACACAAACTACACACACACACGCACACACACACACACACGCACACACACAATAATGACCTTTATGTCTTTCAGCTAGCTTTTATATTATTTACACAAAGACACTGACACGCACCAACTGTTCAATTGAATTCAATTTTCTTTTTATGGCACTTATTAAAACACAGACTGTCACGAGGCAGCTTTACACAGACCCCAGAGCTGAGACCCCCACAGAACCCTCCCCTCCCCTGACTGACAGACAGACACCTTGAGCAGATCTCAGAGGCGGGGGGGGGGGGGGGGGGGGGGGGGGGGGGAGTCTGCTTCTGCCTGGTGCGCCCGGCAGTCGATGAGATTAACTGTAGGTTAACTACACTTTCTACATACAGCTTCATCCACTAGAAAATTGTCAGTGATCAGTCACCGCTAACAGAATTCGCAAGAGTGCAATTGGGATCAGGCGTGCCCCTTTAGAGTTTAGAGCGCTCTTATTTTACTGAGCGCTAAAATCAGGAGCGTGTTTCAGGCTGTTAAAGAGGGGTCCTGACTCCTCCTTTTTTTGTGTTTTTTTTTTAGCTGATTCAGACGGTAACGGCTGTGGACCCAGACGAGCCCCTCGGAGGTCAGCACTTCTACTACAGCCTGGCGCCAGAGGCCGCCAACAACCCCAACTTCACCCTCCGGGACAACCAAGGTACCCGCCCGGCAATTAACCCAGCAGGGCGTCCCAGCCAAGCCTGGAGACACTCATGTACCGCATCTCTCTCTCTCCCCCTCTCTCACTTTGTCTCCCCCTCTCTTTCTCTCTCTCTCTCTCTCCTGACTTTTGCTCTTCCTCCCCCTCTACCTGTCTCTCTCCCTCTCCCTCTCTCTGTTACTCTCAATCTATCTCTATCTTCCTCACTCCCACTCCTTCTTTCTCTCTCTCTCTCTAACTCTCTCCATATTTCTGTCTGTCTATCTCCCTCTCTCTCGCCCTCTCTTTCTCTCTTTCTCTCTCACTCTCTCCATATTTCTGTCTGTCTATCTCCCTCTCTCTCTCTCTCACTCTCTCTCTCTACTCAACTGAATTCACAAAGCGTGTGAAACACAGCCTGACCGTGTCCTCCCCCTCCCCCCCCCCGGTCAGATAACTCGGCGTGGATCCTGACCCGGCGCGGGGGCTTCTCGCAGCTGGCGCAGAGCGTGTACTACCTGCCCATCTTCATCTCGGACGGGGAGCCGCCGGTGCAGACGGGCACGGGCACGCTGACGGTGCGCGTGTGCAGCTGCGACGCCGACGGCAGCGTGCTCTCCTGCAACGCCGAGGCCTACACGCTGCCCGTCAGCCTGAGCCGCGGCGCCCTCATCGCCATCCTCGCCTGCATCTTCGTCCTGCTGGGTGAGCTCCCACAGCGCCCCCTGCTGACAGGCATTACATTTATTTAGCAGACGCTTTTGTCCAAAGCGACGTACGAAAAGTGCAGGTTCAGCAATAGCGGTTCCAGTATAATAGCGGTTCCCTCCTGTTTTACGATAATAATACATCCATCCATCCATTATCTATACCCGCTTATCCTGGGCAGGGTCGCGAGGAGTGCTGGAGCCTATCCCAGCATGCATTGGGCGAGAGGCAGGAATACACCTTGGACAGGCCGCCAATCTGTCGCAGGGCACAAACACCATTCACTCACCATTCACTCTTATAATAATAATAATAATAAGGTTGAGGGAGGCGTACTGGTGCCAAAAATAGGCGCAGCTACAATTTGCGTCAATCATTCACTTGTTTGAACCAATGAAAAGGTATTGCGCTTCACAACAAAGCACTCATTTTATGTGTGAAATACATTGCTAAATTGATGTGTTGCGGATGTGTCACATTAAACTCTTTTCACACATTGCGCTACTTGCAGTGCACAGTACACGCGGTTGTTTTGACACACGTTAAACTAAACTTCTTATTTTCCTGTTTGAACAAAATGTCAGGCTACGTTTTAACAAACGGTGAGTCAGGGGAACGCATTCGCAAATGAAGCGAGCCACGGGCTCATGAAAATGGGGGAAACACTGCATTATTCACATTTGAGAACGGTGCGGTGGGCTGGCTGTGGCTTTCACTGAGCGCTGAAACGGGAATGAATCACATTCACCTTCACTTATTCATTTATTTTTAAACCCGATCGCTAATTCTGCTTTGGTATTACATGCATCGCAATCAGCCGTTCGGCAGAGCAACTAACGCGGTGTATGTTTTAAGTGTCATGTATATTTACAGAGATACCATTTTTACTGAAGCAATTTAGTTTTAGCATCTTTAGGACAACAGAAGCAGTGCCTCGCCTAGGATTGGAACCTGCAAGCCCAGGTCCCCATTCATTATACTCACACTGCAGTCAGAACTGCTTACTAGGTCACCTCAGAGTGTTTTTAGCTGAGCGTTACCCTAATTAGCGCTCGTGTGCTTGTTATTTCAGGATTAGCCGCTGGAATTCATTCATCCCACTTCAGATAATAAAATGCATATCCCTCAGCAAGGAGTATAGTATGCTTGTGTACGTGATGAATTTATGTGTGCAACTGTGTTTTTTTTGTGTGTGTGTGTGTGTAGTGTTGTGCGGTTTCCCTCGCTCTGACCACTCTCTCTCTCTCTCCCTCTTTCTCCCTCTCTCTCTCCCTGTCTCTCTCTCTCCCCCTCTCTCCCTCTCCCTCCCTCCCTCTCTCTCTCCCCCTCTCTCTCCCTCCCTCCCTCTCTCTCTCTCTCTCTCTCTCTCTGTCTCTCTCGCTCTCTCTCCCTCTCACTCTCTCTCTCTCTCTCTCTCTCTCTCTCTCTCTCTCTCTCTCTCTCTCTCTCTCTCTCTCTCTCTCTCTCTCTCCCCCTCTCTCTCTCTCTCTCTCTCTCCCTCTCTCCCTCCCTCCCTCTCCCTCTCTCTCTCTCTCTCTCTCCCTCTCTCTCTCTCTCTCGCAGTGATGATCCTGCTCATCCTGTCCCTGCGGAGCCAGCGGAAGAAGCCCTACCTGTCGGACGAGGAGGAGAACGTCCACGAGAACATCGTGCGCTACGACGACGAGGGCGGGGGCGAGGAGGACACCGAGGCCTTCGACATCGCTGCCATGTGGAACCCGCGGGAGGCGGCGGCGGCGGCGGCGGCGGCGGGGGCGGCGCACACGCCCCTGGGCAAGAGCCGGCAGGACATGCTGCCCGAAATCGAGAGCCTGTCCCGCTACGTGCCGCAGGCGTGCGTGGGCCGGGGGGCCGGCAGCAGCGTGCACGGCTACGTGCTGGCCAAGCTGCGCGAGGCGGACGGGGACCCCTGCGCCCCGCCCTACGACTCGCTGCAGACCTACGCCTACGAGGGCGCGGGCTCGGTGGCCGGCTCGCTCAGCTCGCTGCAGTCGGGCGGCTCCGGCGCCGACCACGACTACGACTACCTCAGCGACTGGGGGCCGCGCTTCCGCAAGCTGGCCGAGATGTACGGCGCGCTGGAGAGCGCCAACCCGCTGTGGTAGCCCGAGAACCTGCCAGCCGCCGCGCCCCCGCCTCCTGCCCCGCCCCCCCCCCCGCCCGTTTGGCCCCTCCCACCCCCCCCCCTCCTTTTTTTACGCAGGCCCCGCCCACCGAGCCACAGCCACCTCCTCTACAGCCGTTGGGTGTGGATTCACCAACTTCCAATCTCAACTCCCCCCCCCCACCGCAACATTGTTTCTATGGAGACCCTTTATTTTAAATTTTTTTCTAACCGAGAAAACGCAGGGGGAGTGTTCTTGCAGCAGGGGGCGGAGCGTCGATGCTTGTCCCGCAGGCCGCAGGGGCGGGCCGTGAACAGGAGCCTTTTCGTTTTTTGGGTTTCAGCGCCGTCGCAGACGAACACCCCGATTTGGGCACGGACCCGTCTCAAATGGGCCCGTTCATCTCTCTGGCTCACACCCCGGGGGGGGGGGGGGCGGCTGAGGGAGCTCGGGGGAACACAAACTGCGTCTGAGTGATAGCACTGTGGTTGTGTATTCCCTCTTTCTTTTCACCGGGTGTTCTTCTTAACTCTCTTATTTTTTGTTTTTTTTTGCCTTACGTTTCATTTTGTTCCCAGGGAGAACTGCCACCTCCCGCCCCCCATTATAGAAGAGAAACTCATGTCCATCCCAAAACACATTTTCCGAAGATGCTGTCATTGAGTCATTTTTTTCCAATTCCTGTCTCGTTATCGTTGAAAATTGTCATTCAGAAAAGTTCTGTGTATTTCCTTGTCTGGCAGTGATATTTATTTATTCATGTGCGGTATTTATATTTTATATAAATTATTGGGGGAATTTTTAAAAAACTGGACCTCCATCCATGGCCTTTTTTGGTGGAAGAACAGGAAAAATACATGATCGAATTCTGATAATGTATCATAAATATTGTAATGGTGTATAACAGATATTCAATTTTTCTCCATCTAAATATATGCTTTCCCAGCAGTTCTTATGTCTAACATCCCTGGGGGAGGAATTGAAAGTTTGTAATCCCAAGAGGATTGATATGATATGGGTTGATATGTTTTATGTATTTTAATAAGAATTTTTCTGAACTCTTTTTTTGATGCCCATCTCTGTTTGTCTTGCGAAAATCCACATGTTAGAAGAAGCAAAATAACAGTGACAGGTGACAAACGACCAATGACAAACAGCAAAAAAGAAAAAAAAAAACCTACCTGATCCATCATCCACAGGACTTTTGAACAACAGCAGCCATTTTTATACGTCAGCTGTGGGACGGGGTGCAGATGTTCCTTGCCTTCTCAAAGCCCTGGAAGGAGGCGCTCGGGTTCGAAATTTTTAAAGAAACGACGACGCGATCGCAGTGCGGCCCGGTGGAACACAGATGTCATTTGGCTCAGCGTTTTGGGATGTTTGCAAAGTGCCCAAAAGGTGGGGGATAATTATGAGGAGGTAGCACGTGTGAGCATCGCTCCTCTCTCCCCTTCGATCACGTCTCGCTCTTTTTTCGGCTATGAAAAAAAAACGTGAAGAAAATGTAGCGAAAGGGGGAGGGTGCCGTTGCCTTTTTCCAGAAAAATCCCCCCCCCATACCCCCCCCCCCCCAATGCGATCAGACTAACGATCGCGAATCTTCCTCACCGTGCGGCTTTAAAAGACTTTTTTTCGGAAAGAAACTGCTGGTCTGGTCATCTGCTTAAAGTGCCAAATTTCAAGATAACCTTCAGCATAAGAAAGCCAAATACGGAGGGAGGCAGAGAAGAGAAACATCGTCCATCCGAAGGGATGGAACGGACTGATTATTCAAATGGGTGGAACCTACTTGAAATACATACAGTACATGGTGTCAGACATGTTAAGTGTAATTGAATGTACATAGTTTTTGTATATTTGGTAATAAAAAAAAATCAAGCACAATTTTTTTCCAGGTGCCTTTTGATTAAGTATATGATGAATATTGGTGTTGTCGTAGTATTCACTGCAGGTAATTTTACCTGAATGCAATCACTCATACATCAGAGTCTGTATACTTCAACTGGGTTTCCATATAGCCAACTCACAATACTGAATACTGCAGTTTTTTATACAAAAAGTTTTCTTAACAGTAAGTCAAGCACTGTCTGGCCTATACCATCTATTGGCCTACACCATTTATTAGGGTTTCCGACATTTTCTGATCCAGCAAACCTCCTGATCCAGCAAACCCCTCCCAGACTCAAAGACATGCAGGGTTATCATCATAAGCTATAAAGGGTTACACTTTTTTTTTAAAAAGAAAAAGGTTTCATATTTTTTAATATATTCCAAAATCTACATGTAGTCATTGCATATCAAGCCTGGCCAGGTACCCCATACAGTACAGTACCTTCAAGGGCCCTCAGGGGTCTGCAAACCCCTGGTTGAGGACCCAGTATGCAATTTTATGATTGGCCTGCGTTGCCTGATGGAAAGCTGGCCACGTGACGTGAGACGTCGTGTTCCATCGCGTCCACGCGATCGTTCCCCAGAGCGACATTCATACGCTCTAGTTTCACCTCCGGGACTTTTGCGGTACGTGAGGTAACGCTGGTTAGAGCAGACGTAAGTGCAAAGTTAAGTCACATAAAAGATGGATCTGGGGCTCTGCAGAGGCACAGTCAGTGTGAGAGAACAGGCTGGGACTGACAGCTTACACGGACTGTGTGAGCAGGGCCTTTTTTTTGGGACATATACTGAACGGGGAAGGTGGGACGCGAGGCAGAATGGCTGAGACTGCGATTGCGGGCTGGAGGAGGGGGGTGAGTGTGAGTGGACTGGGGGAAGGGGTGGGTGGGATGTTAGATTGGGGCAAGGGTGGGAGGCTGGGGGGGGGGGGGGGGTAGGGGGGGGTAATCTTGGGAGAAACCAAGTTCAAGAGGGGGGGAGCTGGGGGCGGTCTACACCTCTGACAGCCAACCGAAGGAATAACAGCACTGACCACACCCAGGGAGCAGTTCCACAGAGTAACCAACACGGCAACAGACAGGGTAACTGACAGGGTAACTGACAGGGCAACAGACAGGGCAACCAGCAGGGTAACTGACAGGGCAACAGACAGGGTAACTGACAGGGTAACTGACAGGGCAACAGACAGGGTAACAGACAGGGAAACAGACAGGGCAACCAGCAGGGTAACTGACAGGGCAACAGACAGGCTCATCTGTGTGGTTTCCATGCACGACCCCTGCAGCAACCCTGGGGGGCTTTTGCAAAAAGGCTGAAAAATTCCTGTGAAGCTTCACTCAACAATGCAGCCCCCGATGGAGTCATCTGTTCCACGTCGATAGAGTAGTAATAGGTTTTTTTTTTTTCCCATATTGATTCACTCATTAATTAGCACAGCTGCACCCATTTGAAGGGAATCAAAGCTTTTGTACATGAGGAGGGAAATAAAATCCCTCCTCTCATCCCTCTCTCTCTCTCTCTCTCTCTCTCGATCACCCAGGTGGCCCTTTTGAAACGGAAAGCAATAACAAAATTGGCCTCGCTTACAGTAACGCTCATGTTTTAATTAGCTTACTACTGTTGCTTTCAGGAAGAGGGTGAAACTTTGTTTAATTGGGAAATCTTTCAAAGTCCTTTTTAATGATTTTACAGACTTGCGGGGTGGAAAAAAAAAATCCAGATAACTGTGGATTGAAGTCTGAAGAACGTGGTTTTTTTTTTCTCTCCCGCAAACAAACAGGCGACGACCTTATTAAACTCGCCCGCTCGACGGAATTCAATTTTTCCCCGAAAAGAAGCGCAGCTCTGTCTGCCAGCCGCACGCTATCCTACCCCACATCGCGAAAGTGTTTAACGTTAAACGCCGCGGAAGTCGAGCGCTTCATTGGGCCATGAGAGGGCTCTGCGCGTTCGCTGGCGCTCGGGTGCTTTGAAAATAGGGGAGGGGGGGGGGGTAACTAAAGGGATTTCGTACGGTTGAAAATGCTTTTCGACGCTCAGGAATCGGGATTGGCTGAGGACAGTGACCCAGAGCTGAGGACACGCGACGAACAACAGAGGCAGCGGAGCAGCATAATGGATACGGAAGTGCCATGTCGGTTGCAGGCTTGAATCCCAGGTGACGTGTTGCTGTTTCATCATTGAAAAAAGGTGCTTTAAAGAGAGGTACCTCAGTAAATTATCCAGCACTGTAAGGGTGAGTGAAATATATATATATAGGCTGCCTTTGATGCCTAAATGGAATTTCGTGTTATCTGTTTTTCCCTCTTTTGTACCAAGTATTGCAATGTCTGCTACTCACTCCATACGCAGACCTGACATCATAGTGAGCATGCCCAAAATGAGAGAAGGAGCCAGCCTTTCCTACAGGCATAGGAGGGGAGAGGGTGTGATTGCAGACCAGGCTAGCATTTTTAAACACTAGGTTATAAGCTAAGACCAGGGTCATTTTGCAGGAAGCAGGGCCTTCTGCCCTTTACAGGAAGCATATCTCCCCACAGCTGCCATGCAACAAAAAAACACGTCATGTATGACATCCGTGCAAAAAACGCCTCCAGGCAAATGCTATGCTTTATGAGGGACGGGGTCACGCATGTCGTCCTCTAACATGCCATAACACACACCACCTGACTCAAGGTCAGTCCCCTGCCCCATACATACATCCTGCACGAATCCGGCTTATAAATCATTTATAAAGCTGTTATAATGTGGTAATAAACTGTTTATGCACCCTTTATTACCACTGAAATGAATTTTCCAGCGGGCCCGAAGTCCTCGTCTCGTGCGCAGTTATCCGCCATCTGTCTCCAACGGCGACGGAGATTCGGAGACCTCCCGCCGGGCTCTGTGTGACTCTCAGGAGTAGCCGGATCTCGCGGTATATATCCGCCTTCATCATCCTCATCCTCCTCAGCAGACGCGGTGGAAGCGGCTGGCGGTCTTCGGCCTCCTGAGAGCGGTAAGCGCGGCGGTTTTTTGCCCGGAGCGCAGCTCGTCTAGTTTTCCCCGGTTGCACATTTTCAAGAAAACGGTGGGGTGTATCCCCCCCCCCTCTCCCCTCCCCCTCCCCTCCCCTACCATCAGCAGCTCAGCTTAGTGTGTATCCCCTCTCTGAGGTATTTGACATAAGAAGCAGGCACGGACGGGAAGACTAATGGCTTTCTGAATAAATTGCACCTCCCCTCGACCCGCTAATGAGCAGCAGAGCGTAAGGCGACCGTGGCGTGGAGGCTGGAAGTTTCACCTCGAGAGCTCTCATTTCCCCCCGCTCAGATAAATCCACACGCTGCTTAAAGTCGCTTTTTAGAAAATCTGTAACTGTAAGTCCTTTTTTTTTTTTTTAAAGAGTTCTGATTTGCCACCCACCCCCCCCCCCCCCAAATACTCCTCACACCTCCCCCCCCCCCGTCTCCCTCCCCCTCCCCCTCCCCCCCCGCCTCGTACCGTAGGGAACTGTACATCCACGGGCTCCGTGGGTAATTCTCTCGCTTCAGCTCTAACGCTCCGTCTCCCAGAAGAGAAGCTCAAGCCGCTGCTTTTAATGAGGAGCCTTCCCAGCGCTAATCCCGCCGCGGGGGAGCCGCGGACCCGCTGAATCACCCGCTAACGCAACGTGGAACGGCATTCAGAGGGATGAAAGGAGCGAGTCCCAGTTACAGGGGGCGGGGGGGCGGGGGGGGGGGGATGGGAAGAGAACGCTCCCCCCCAGAGAGCAGGCGGGTGTTCCGATCCACCTGACACGTGCGTTTGAGGAATGAAACCCGCCGCCCCCGCCCCCCGCCCCCACGCCCCCCGCCTCGGCTCCTTTTCGCGAGAGGAAGCGCCTCCTGTCCCGGCAGGGCGCGGAGCCCATGCGCCGCTTCCCCATCTCTCTCCCCCGTTTCCGGAAGCTTCCGGAGCCCCGCTGGCTCTGTCTGCCGCCGTCGCCATGACGGCCCCCGCGGGGCGTCGTTCATTAATTTAAATTTGTTTATTTATTTATTTCTGTGTGATCTCTTCATCATTAGAAAATATTTTGGAAGCGCCTCTCCATTTGAAATATGTATCTGTCGTATGATATCACACTTCACGGGATATTTTCTAGTGTGTGGCCATATGTTGTTACTGTGTAAGAGTGGTGCTGACCGGTTGAGTGGTTTATGTTAGGCCCACTGCATTTGAATCACGCCCTATGCGTATCAAAACATTTTTTTGAATTAAATAAATAAGGGTATATACTTGGAGGTGGAAAGAGTGTACAACCTCAGTGTAAATCACACACCGGTGATCTAAATAATAACCCACATGCCTGGCGATGCAGTCATTGTAAATTTCATCAGCCTCAACCTCGATTCTAAATTTGTGCGTACAGTAATCTGCTGATTATAAATGGCCTGTTTGCTTCTCCAGCTAATGCAAACGAGCAGCCCGCATGTCACTGGTTCCGTGAGATTGCACATCGTCGCCGCAACGTAGCATTACAGCTGACAGAACATTCGAACTGACAGATGGGACGATCCACTGGCATGTTCGCTGCCTATAAATAATGAACTGTATTCAACGCACACGATGCAAGGAGTTCTTAAAAATAGCTGTGCATTTGACCTCCGGAAATCTCAAAAAAAAAGTAAATAAACCAGCAACCTAGTTTAGGGACGTTCTTTTTCTTTTTGTCTTTTTTTCTATCTTTTTTTTTTTTGCTCTTTTCACCAAACCCGATTTACAAATCCTGCACCAGGAGGCCCAATTACAAAAATAAATTATTTAATTGAGTAATCCTCAGGAATGGAATAAATGACTACCCCCAGCAGCGGAAGCCAGCGCTGCACTTTTATTATTGATGGTGTCGGCAGACGAGCTCAGCCTGAGCACGCTCGTATGAGCAGCCGTGCCGGGGAAGGGAAGGCAGCCCATCCGACAATAACAGGGAGAGCTCTCAGCGGCTGTCGGGCACTAGATGACATGTCAGGTCTCGTAAGTGAAACAGATATCTAACCGTCATCCCCCCCCCCGATGACCAATTTATATACAGGCCGCGGCGAGAGAGAGAGAGAGAGAGAGAGAGAGAGAGAGAGAGAGAGAGAGCAAGAGAGAGAGAGCGAGAGAGAGAGCAGCAAAAAAACACGTAGCCGCTATCTCTGCCTGGAACTGCGACGAACCCGTGTCGGAAACCGGCCTGACAAATTGGACCCAGCATGGGGGGGGGATGGGGGGGGGGGGGGGGGGGCAGGGTTAACCCTAACATCCACCTTAGCGGGACTAGCGCTCGCTGCAAGTGGAGAGCAGCTGCAGCTGATTCCAGAAATTGCAAGTCCCATTAGGTCTGACGTGTAGCCACAGCAACAGCAAGAAAAATCATGTCAGCGCAGTGGGGGAAGTCAACAGCCAGTCTTGAGCGTTAAAGAGACTCAGCAAGCAGAAACCCTCCACACCACCTCTTTTGGCTGGTAGGCTTAAATGTTCTGTAAAATACTCAGCGTCCAGGCACTTAAACACTAATACAGTCGATACAAGTCTAACAAGGATTAACTGTCTTCCATAGGAGTAGACTGTCCATCAGAGTTGATTTAGCACACAGTGAACATTGACCACCGTGTTGTCTTTGGCTCGGTGAGTTAATTGCAGCTGCCGGTCAGTACTGAGCGTAGCGGATAATGTCAGTGGACCGGCACATGAATATCCGCTACAGAAGGTGGCGGTGAGTAGCTGGAGCTTCAGCAGGAGTGTTAGCAGGGGGGAATTGGCCTTTAGCTAGGAGCTCCTGAGCAGTTGGACTGGTAAAATCGGGGTTATAAACCTGTGGAAGGCCTTATCCCCCCCAACTACAACCTGAAGCCGCTTTTAGTCTCTTCACGTTTTAAAAATTTTATACATCAAGTCAGTTGAGCCACTTTCAGTTTAGCTCTCTTAATTCCATGTCGCTCATTTCCCAACTGCCACATTTCGTCTCCGCACCAAAACCGTTTGCCGGGAGTCAACTTAATTCTTTCTTTGTGTTTTTTTTTGGACCCACCACGTCTGAAACGAGCACGCTTGCCTGAATCTTAAGTTAGACCTCGTTGTGGTCCGCCGCTACCCGCGAGCCAAGCCGCTAAATGAGTCTCTTTTTCTCTCTCGCTTTATCACGTTGACACAGCTACCGAAATCCCGCAGCTCGCGTTTTTGCAAAATGGCCTGGGGGCGCAACCAGGCCTACATTCCTGTTTCAAACGCTGCGTTTGTGTTCTGCTGTTGTCGTGACACTGTTGTCGGTTTTTTTTTGCATGCTGCGCTCGCTCCGGCTGATATAGAATACAAATCTCCTTCCACAGGTTCCCGCGGTCTGCCATGTTTTTTTATTTTGTTTTTTTTTTCTTGTTTTTTTTTTTCAAAAGCACCCCTAGGTCCTGAAATTCATATTTGCATTTCTTCAATTTTTCATGCTGCCCTTTTCTGAGTTTCTGAGGCAATAAATGAGGCTGTGCAGAGCGTTTAGCTGGGGGAAATGACTTGTTTTTCTGATGTCTTTTAATTATTATTTATTTATTTATTTATTTTTAAACTGAGCTTCCTTCCAGGACCTCCTACAGGGTTTTGCATTTTGGGGGATTTGTTTGCAAGTACAAGGGCTCCTCTTGTGAAGGTTTTGCAGTCTGGTCGGTGTCCTAACAAAACCTTTTAAGTCCCTAAAACCAAAATAGTTTAAGAACCTAATAATGTAATTGTTTGATTGTGTCTCATCTGGATGAGACAAGTATCCTTTTTGGATAGCCTTGGGTTATAGCCAATCCTTGTTACCACTCATTAGGAATCAGCAAGACCTTTCTACCACATCCCTCATTTTCTACCACTCACTAGGAATCAGCAAACTCTTTCTACCACATCCCTTATTTTCTACCATTTCAAATGCCATACCGCTTCCATTTAAACAACTGGATGATATCAGTAACAAGATGATCTGCTCCTGACTATGTTTCTTATTTGTCAGTAATTCATCATTTGCAACCTTTTTTTTATTTTGTGGTAAAAATATAAAGGCAATATCTCTGAGTTGTAATAACATAACAACAACCTAAAATCTTCATTAACACCACATAGCAATTTTATAATCTGTATAAAACATAGCGACTTTGTAATCTGTATAAAATATAGCAACTTTATAATCTGTATAAAACATAGCAACTTTATAATCTGTATAAAACATAGCAACTTTATAATCTGTATAAAACATAGCGACTTTATAATCTTTATAAAACATAGCGACTTTATAATCTGTATAAAACATAGCGACTTTATAATCTTTATAAAACATAGCGACTTTATAATCTGTATAAAACATTTGACTTTGTAATCTACCTGACACAGCTTGTCATAAGGTGTTTTGCTCCATTTTGTGTCCTTTCATAGTTCATAGGTACTTGTACCATGACATTTTTTTCGGTTAATTATGATAATGTCGCTTATGATTTGAATGTTGGCTCACAGCAGCACACCATTTGACAGTTGATGGCTTGGATTTTTAAAAAACCCAAAAAAAACAACATTGCCCTTCACTTTGATGCATAATTTAATTCATTAAAATTAATTCACTAAACCATGTTTGTGAAATTAAAATTATTTGTGAGTCTACATTGCGGAAAAATGTTGATTGAATTCAGGTTGATTGAGTTTGGAGCTACGTGCCTGTCTTCAACTTCACCCGCTCACAAAGCTCTCAATTTTGGCAGCAGCGTAAATGTAGCCTAGGAGAGGACAAATACCTGGATTCAACCAAAAAGGGTCTTAACACGAACCTGCAAATATATGCTGGGCTATTTTTCTCTTCAATTCAAAAACATGCTTTTAACGTTAATTTTGGTGATCTTAACTGCACTCCTGAAAATGAAAAAAAAAAAACATTTAATCAAGAGCTAACAATGCAGAACTAAGCTTTAATTTAGGCATGGATGGATACTTGTTCATACTTGCACACACACACATACACACACATGCCCATGTGCATACACACACCGACACAGACTGAAGACTCCTCTGTTCAGATTGCATTGTGGCTCCCCTGACCCAATTTAGATATACATACTGTTTTTCTCCTTCTGTCCTTGGGTTTTCTGTTGGATAATGTTATAGGTATGGCTGTCGAAGACTGATCTATCTAACTGTACCTTCTTACAATACAAATTGTTATAATACAAATTACTGACTGTACTGTGGTTTAGATGGGAGAGGGCCTGGACTGTTGAGTTGAGTTCTGCTCAAGCTCTCTCTCTCTCTCTCTCTCGGAAGCAATAAATCAAACCTTATTAACCTTATTTTAGAGACCAGTGAACGTGACAAATGATGATTTGCAGAGCAGGAAGTCAACACGAGCGATGCGATATGACTGTTACAACTGCTCAAAGGGCCTGCCGCTCTGTGGGATTTGGAACATACATCTTGTTGTGTGAAGTGACTTCCTTTCCGTGGGGGGGGGAAAAAGAACGCTGGCTATTTATAGCTCCTCCCTTTGCACCTTGTTCTACCGACTCCTGGAGTCTCGGCATGCTTGGGCTTGATTATAAATGGGCCTCTGTGCCACCTCAACGATACGGCATTCTGGTGCTCCTGAGAGCAGCAATCATGATCTCAACTGCTGTTCACAGCCTAACTGCTGTTCACAGCTACTGTTCACAGAAAAGTGTCTGCCAAATGACTGTGATAAACACGCAGGTGATTCCAAACACACCATCGAGCCCCAGGGGAGCTTCAAACTCTGAAGTTACTTTCTTCTTCAAATGAGCCAATCAGAGGCTTGCCTGACAGGGCCCTTAAACAAAGAGGGCAGGAAGTGGAAGCTAAGGCAGGCTAATCTTTTTAAACCACATCATTACAGTCCTGACACCCCACATTGAACCCTGATCACACCCCCTAACACCCCCCGCCCCCGCCCCCCCCCCCCCCCCAAACACACACACACACACACACACACAAGCACAAACACAGCCTGGTTCACCGGGACACCCCCTCACTGCCAATCAGAAACAGCAGCAACTCTGGGGCTCCATCGGATGGCGCTACTCTACAATTGAGGGAGGGGGGTGAGGGGGGGGGGTCCTATAAATAGTCTCGCCGTGACAACGGCTCGGCCCGTCTGTGGAATTTCGAGAGAGCCTCGGACGTGAGGTGGAGGAAGGTTGACGAGTTTGACTGCGAGGGATTTCGAGAAAAACACCTTGCCTTGCACCCCCCCCCCCCCCCCCCCCCCACAACCCAAACCCCTCTGTGCCTCCACTCCCCCCCCAAGCTGATGACAGATTAGACAGCCTCCACAGGACTGAAGCAAAACAGCTCTTATTCCTCAATTTATTCCAGACCAAAAAAGAGCTGCCCATATACTCTGAAAATAATAAAGTGTAATGGATGAAAATTACCGTTAGCATGCAAGCTGTTATTGTAGAGATGATAGCACAATAAGAGAAATATTAATGACATTTTGTCTTTAGTGAGAGTTGGGGTTAATGAATAGGTTATTTTGGACAGTGCATGATTGGGAGACAGTTTGTCATCTGTAATTAAGGTCATTTTTGTTTCTATTTTCTTTTTTTTTTTGTGCTCGGGCATGTTTCTGTGGTCTTGGAGGGGCACACTGGCTGTGGGTGTGATCTAAGCTATATATTCTCTGTGTCAGAAACAGTTGCTGATGAATTTTCTTTTCAGTTTCTTCGAAACTGTCCCCAGCCCCCAGTGTCCATCGCCCAACGCCGTTTGAGTGGTAATGAAGTCCTGTGGTAATGAACTTTTGTCCTTTTTTTTGTTATTTAAATTGCAGGCCACTGTCCACTGTCTCAGCCTTTTAAAAAAAAATGATTATATAAAAAATAATTATCTTCTTTTGCAGTGAAACAAAAAAAAAGAGTTAAGAAACAGACAGACCGGGTCAAAAGAGTGGAGAGACTTCCTGGCAGCATATTAAACGGTTGAAATGAGCGTTGGAAGTCAGGAGATGCGCTCATCCTTACCCTCGCCCAAGGGCAAAACAGCAGCCAGGTAATCAACCCCCCCCCCCCTCACCCCCCCACGCAACAAGCCCTTTACCTCGCCAGTAATCTCACCACAGCATCTCTCTCCCTTGTGCTCCTGAAACCACAGCAGGGCTATAGCCGCCTTCAAATCAAAATCCAAACCAGAGCCGCCAAAAACCAGGCTAGCAAGCTTTCGCTTTAAGGAAGAAAAAAAAACATTTTAATGTTACTGAGTAAAACTAACCGAAACCCGCATCAAACTAGAGGTTAAAACCAACAAGCAGTAAAGATTTTGAGTTTGGGCAGATCCATCTTGTCTGGAGTCATGATGTGATTTTTGACTCTTGGAGATCACAGGAGCTGTTAGAGGATGTTTCTAAATCTCTGTGCAGTCCACACTGCTCCACATTTCTTCTGAAAGCATCTGATTGGCTGATGACTATTTGATTTGAACTGGTGCTTTCTTCATGTGAGGTGTTCCAGGGAGACAGAGCTCATGGCTTACGCTGGCATGTTGCTAGGGTGCTCCTCGGCAACGGTTGCCACGAAAAAGACCAGCAGTAGCAAAACAACGTTTATGTTTTTTTTTTTGTTTTTTTTTAAATCCGGGACATTAGACCGACAGACGGCACTGGTGTTTCGGTTTAGCCGAGGACAACGACAAAGTCATCCTCGGGCACTTCGAAATCACTTCCAGCACGGAGCCCTTTTCCAATCAACCTGCTGCTGTTACAGCATATGATGAGCAACAGGGCCCAAATGGCACATCCATTATTCATTTTTGCTATTGCTAAATTATATATTTATTATGAATCGTCTCTGTTTGTGAGCAGTGACATTCCATTGCTATTCACCCTAGGAAGTCCTTTGCCTTTTATCCAGTCAACGTTTGTCCTTAACGTTTTTATGAGCAAAAACAATTGCAATAATTCGCCCAAACTGTGCTTTCCGAAGAAAAAGAATTCTTCCTTTTTTAAAACTTCGTCAAGTGTCGAAAATCGAATGTTGATTGAATCCCCGCCACTGGTTAATTCCCTCTGGGGCACAGGCGCTGTGGATCGCTGCGTGAGCCGGTTACTAAGGACGCCTAAAGGAATGAAGACTGGCTGACTGACTGATTTAAAATGGCCGCTCGCGGAGGAACCCGCGTGGACCAGCCAGCCGGCGGGATGACCTCCCAGATCAGATCGGTTATGGCGGGAAAAAGCACCTGAGGCCGGACGGCGTGGCACCGGTACGGAACGGGGTTCCCGGGGGGGGCGCAAGAGAGACCCGTTCGCACGGACGACGGGACACGTTCAGGGGTGGCACTGCCAACCCGTCGGCTCAAGCGTGGCACCATGAACCTGGGATCCGTGTTACAGCCCTTTTTCTGTGAGCTGAAAGGCCACAGTCTCCTGGCCAGGAAGGGGTTAACAGAGAGCCAATCAGACTTGCAGCAAGCATCAGCCGATACATTAGGCCCAACCCCCGTGCATGCTTGCGAAACAATACAACAGTACTGCTGACTGGCAAGAACTGCGATGCCGTGGAGTGGGAGAGTGTCAGATGAGATTTTCCACAGTCGCACAGCTTTGCATGATGTGTTATTTGTATTCATCTGTTTACTAACTTGTTTTCCAAGTATAATATCCTGAGGAAGACGGGCACATAAATAGCATGTCATCAACAACTTAGAAGTTGAATCCAACGACTTTGCTCTCAGTTTTTACATTTCGGGTTTATTCTTTCTTTTTTTTCTTTTTTTTTTTTACAAACTGTGTCGTTCAGAAGCATATTAAATGTATTTTTCATTTCATTATACTGCCAGAATAACACAATGTTGGCAGAATCTGGTTGCGTTTGCACTCCTTTTGTAAACAAATATGTGAACATTATTACCATGAAGTCTGAAATGTCTCTGTTACTAGGGGGTTCTCTTAGTCATTATTTTCTAGTTAAAATATAACGTCAAGTGTTTGTGTGTGTGTGTGTTTGCGCTTGCGTGTCTGCTTGTGCGTGTGTATGTGTGTGTGTTTGCGCTTGTGAGTCTGCTTGCATGTGTGTGTGTGTGTGTGTATGTGTGTGTGTTTGCGCTTATGAGTCTGCATGCATGTGTGTGTGTGTGTGTGTGTGTGTGTATGTGTGTTTGCGCTTGTGTGCCTGCTTGTGTGTGTGTGCGTGTGTGTGCGCATGCATGCATGTGTGCACATCTGTCATATTTCATGCTATGACTCCTTCTCAGCTTCCACCTGAATGCGAAAGTAAATCGATGTTGCTTTTCTCCAGCGGACTGGTGGAAAATCTTGCTGTCCATGCAAGAAATTAAAACGGCCATCCATCCAGGCGAAAATGCGCGCGCGCCTGCGCCGGTTTGGAGTCATTACTCCTAACGGGCGAGCGTCTGCCGCTTCCTGTCCCGCTGCCGTCGTCGTCTGCAGAGCAGCAACAAGGAAGTAAGGGGTTTAACGCGCTAAAACCTCAGCTGGCTTGCTGATTGGCTGAGACCCGCGGAGAAAAGGCCAATCATTGGCTCCTGTGTACTCCGTAGCCCTGGGAGAAGGAGGTTAGCCCTTTTGGTGTCTTTGCGCAAGGACGACATCGTGTTCGGGAAAGACGGTGACGCACGATTCGCACGTCCTTCTACTCTTCCTCCAGCCCTGCTGGCGGATGTGCCAATCAAACCTACAGGCAGAGGATGACCTATATCAGTGGGGAAGAGCTGTGTGTGTGTGTGTGCGTGTGTGTGTGCATGTGTGTGTGTGTGTAGGTGTGTGTGAGCGAGAGAGAGTGAGAAAGACAATCAGAGCGAGTGAGAGACAATGAAACAAGTGAAAGGAGTATGTGTGTGTGAAAGAGAAAGTGAGAGATGGATGAGAGAAAGAGACAAAGAGAGATAGAGACAAAGAGAAAGTCTGTGTGTGTATGCAAGTGTGTGTGTGTGTGTGTGTGTGTGTGTGTGTTGAAACAGGTGTGACGCATTAACATCAAAATACCGTGCCTCTGTGTGATTGTTGAGTAGCTTGAGGCAAACTCAGACTGCAGCTCCCTGTAACATGCTGAGATTATACTGAATAAACCCAGCTGTTTACCTGTTGCTTCTGTCATATGCAAAATTGCTAATAACATAATACGCATAAAATGTCACATTAATATATGCCTCTAATGCATAATTGAAAATTATGCATAATAATTACGCATTCATTGAAAATAATATCAGAAATGAAACAGCCTACTAGATAGCTATAAACCCTTAAGGGTCTAAACAATGCACCAAAAATAGTGAAGTTAATGAGAGCTAATCAATCCAGCTCGGTACGTTCTAGCCAATGAGATACGTTCCGCGGTTGAGTCCCTGTAGGCAATGCATAGTCAAACAACCCTGCATAATGTGTTTCCTCAACTTGTGTCGGTTTGATTTCGTTTGCATATTAATTATGAGAACGCGCACACGCACACACAAACACAGAATAATGAGAGCATTCATCCCATCTATATTCACCGCTTACCTACAAACCCACAGTCTTCTGCTTCTGCGTGACCTGGAAACCTATTCCACACACACTGAAAACCCCAGACCACACAATCTGCACATTGACAGTTAGGGCCGACATTTCCACACTACATTCAAATAATAATAAAATAATCTGAAAAATGGGAATCTGTGACTGGATATTGCGCGAATGAGTGACTCAGCACTGATTTTTCCACATGCAGAATCAGAACTAGGGCGAAGGGGAATCACTTAGTATATTGTTATTATCATTAACACTAGTTATCATGTTTGTATTGTCTGTCTTTGGTCCGTCCTGATGTGAGGTTAAACAGCCAAAATTCCCAAAATAAAACAAATCTTGCTATTCATAAAACATTTTTAACACTAGCTGCACTAGCAGCAGCCTAGTGGGAGATTTCAAAAATTATGTATGAATGGAATTAACGCAAATCACGCCACATGACCTGGAGCACCATCGGTGTATGTGGCCTGTGGCTTTCTCTCTTACCTGAAGAGGTACTGCTGTACCTCTGATGATATTGAATTCCAAAAGGAGCCAGTCTGACGTCTTCTCCTCTTCGGCTTACGATGGCCTGATGTCGGGGGGGGGGTGGGGGTACAGGTGTCGGGGGGGGGGGGGTGACAGAAGCGAATCGTTTTTTTTCAGAAAGGCGGAATCACCTCTCCGAGTAGCTACCTCTCGGAGACCGAAACGCGAGAACAAGAGCGGGCAACAGCTGCCGCAGAGAGACGGGCTCAGGGCCGCGGGGGCGAGGGAACCGTCTCCATCTTAATCAGCGGCGGGCTCAGCCTCCTGCTGCCCCGGTTCCCGTCCCATCCGCACCACCTGGCCCGACTCGCTCAGCATCCCCTCTACATCAAGAGATTCTGAGAGATATTCAGGCGTCCCGGCCCCCTTCTGCCTCCCCCAAAAGAAGGAAATTAAGATTGCGCTTGTTGAGGTAAGTTATATCTAAGGTTTCACGCTTGGCAGAAAATGAATGTACGTTATAAATTCTACACGTGCAGATTTATTTTGAAATGATTCTTGATACATTTTGACGTTTGTCCAATGTACTGTATTGTGAAGTGTTTAAATATCTTGATAATATTTTTAATTTTACATTACATTGCAGTGCATTCATTGAACAGGAATTTATATCCAGAGCAACAATATCGAACAATGGGTGCCCAACCAGTGGGTCTCAACCCCAAGTGGGGTCGCCTGAACATTTTGAAGATAAAAAAATACTTTTGTCTCTTTGAAAGAGGGGGCCGGGGCGGTGGGGGGGGGAGGCGAGGGGGGGTTATGCCTAAAAAGTTTTTAATCAGAAAGTTTTTTTTTTTAAGTCTACAAAGAAATAATAAGCTACCTCTGCGTGACAGGCACACACAGTGTTCCCCAAATAAAGAGGCCGCCTCCTAGTTTTGGGGTCGTCCCGCTTTACGATGAAAAATATACTTGACCCAGATTTTTCCTTCCTGGGTCACTTAAATTGCGGGGGGGGGGGGATTTAAAGCTTCAAGGGCTTTTATTTGTGAGTCTTGATCAGGATTGGGGAGGGGGATGGGGAGGGGGGCACAACAAGCCCATCCTTCCGTCCCACGATGCCGTTAATAGTCATCAGGGACAGCTGATGTCGCTAGTTGTACACGCTATTCAAATACAACGGCTCCATAAAATTTCTTGTGCTATACCAAAGAAGTAAAATATCCCTTTAAGAAGAGTTGTTGGAAATTTATGGAGAGATGGGGCTTGGGGGGGAGGAGGGGGTGGGGGGGGGGGGGGGGGGGGGTGTGGGGGGGGGGGGGGGGGGGGTGCAGGAGGGTTTCATGCTTAATCAGTAGCGCAGAAGTTCTGGCAGAGAACATTAGCTCACCGAGGTGACAGAGTCTCTGCCGCATGCCTGTGCCATCAAAGCGAAATGTCAAGCCGGAGTCAAACTGTGTGGCTGAGGCCCGAAAAGCTTAATTGCAGAGGGGCTCGGGGCTCGGGGCGGCGCCGGGGAAAGGGATTTCCAACGGAAGATCAGAGGCTGAGCGGAAGAAGCGAGTGAGCAGAAAAAGCCTCAGCGGAGGAGTGTACAGACGAAGGGATCGAAGGAGAGCGGAGGTATAGGCGACCAAAAACGTGCTCCCGAAGAGCAGTGCTGAGAACAAAGATGAGGTGTCGCTAAAGACGACTTCTTGAGTCTTTCCGTTTGAAGTAACGTCCGTCCGGAAACTTCCCGGAAGCAGTTCGTCATCAGTGCAGGTTTCGGCCCGCCACCATTTTTAGGGTCGGCTTGTGAGGGGAACCCCATTATCCTGGCAACAAAACCGGGCACCATCTTTCAATGATGTCTCAATAAGGCGCAAATTTTGAAAAAAAAAAAAAAAAGCTGTCGAAGAATAATTGGCTCATTTTGTATTCTCTAGAGATAAAAAAAACCTGCTTGCACACAGCGACCCGGGGAAAACAGGCCGGGGCGATAAAAGCGTGAGAAGCATGCGGAAGCTAATCCCTTCAGGTGGTCCGGCGAGGAGGGAGACTGAAATGGTTTGCCACGGTTTGTGAGAGCAGGGGTAGCGCCGGTGCCCCCCCCCGATCCCTGCCCCCCATCCCCCATGCTGTCCTGGAACAGAGCAGGCGGAGTGGGCGGAAGAAGGGGGCGAGCGGAGGCCTTTTTCGACAGCTTGTCAGGATCAGTGGCTACAGGCTCGGCTAATTCACAGGCCCACCCCGTTCGTGATAAAGGTCACGCAGGGAATATGTCTGAGCGCTAAACGAGCTAGCAGGTCTGGGCGTGCAGCAGCGAAGGGCGGATGATATGGGTGTGTGTGTGTGTGTGTGTGTGTGTGCGTGTGTGCGGGCACAAGTCCGCATGTATATGAGTATGTCTGACTGTTTGTCTGGTGTGTGTGTATGTGGGTACGCGTATACACACGTGTGCGTATATGTATGTATATGTTGATGTGGTGTGTTTGTGTGTGTGTGTGTGTGTGTGTGTGTGTGTATAAGAGAGTATGTGTCAATGTGTGTGTGTGCGTGTGTGTGTGTGTGTTGCAGGCAGAAAGGGGATGGTAAAATGCATTCTGGGAGCGGGGCGATCCGAGGACAAAGCCAACAGCTGTTCAGGAGCATGTGATGTCAACCGGGTAAAGGTGGCTAATTTAATTACCCATATATGCACACAGTGTGCCTGTATATAAAGGCATGGGGACAGAACATCCCGGGCACCTCTTTAAAATTAAACTCCTCAGACATCTGCGGTGAAGCAAAAGGAGCATGGAAGAGCTGGGGTCAGTCAGTCCTTCTGCAGTCTAATCAGGAATTTCATTCAAATTCAATTCGTGAATTTAAAACGGCCGTGCTAGCTGGAGCCATTTTTAATTAATGAATTTGACGTTAACGTCCTGAATTGACTGAACTGAACTGGACTGAACTGAAATTGACCCCAACTCTAAAACTCAGTACCAAAAACGGAATTTTCTCTTTAAACCGGAATGAAAGAAAATCTGTCTTCAGTTGGAACTTTATGCAGATGGCAACCTTTCACCTGGCAATAACTGAGTTGTGTAGATGCACAATGTGTGCTGTCAGGCTCTTTGTTTTTAAGTGCACTTTCCATTGTAAAACATAGGGTTAAAAATATTCAGACCAAAGCAATCAAAACAGAGGTGTTCTGGTCCAATCCTATTGCTGTGAATCACAAGCCCTACAGCCAAAATGGTTCTTTAAATGTTATTTTGAACTTTCAACTTTCAGCTGAAAATATCACATAATGTAGGACCACTGGTAGGTAGATTGTGATAAAACCTCTCTTGTGTTATCTTTTATCCCTTGAAATGTTTTAAAATACGTCATTTACACACAGTCCATAAAGAAATGGTGCGGTGCTGATTGGTCAAGCTCGTTTATGGTCATCAAGGCTGGCTGAGGTTTTTCAAAAGCAGAGGAGATGAAAGGACTGGGAAAAATGGAGGAAGTGATTTTTCTCATTTCATGGCATTTCAAACTCACAGGTATTTCTTTCCTTCCACGATGAACTATTGATGAATATTCAGCCAAGTCCATTTTTTTTTAATGGATTCCCGTGATCACAATCTTTTCATATTAAAATAGGTCTCAGGGGAAAATCGGATGAAGACAGAACTGCAAGCGGAGTCCTTCAATTTAATCTCAACGGAGCCATTTTTATGAACTCTGAATAACTATCCAAAGTCATGCAGGTTAGGTAACTGGGAGGGAGTGGGTGGGGGGGGGGGGGGGGGCTAACAGGGCATTGCTGTAAATTGTGTGCTCAGTCAACCTGCCCAGTATAAATAAATTGCATTTTGAAAAAAATAATAATAATAATTTTAACGTTCCTTTTTAATTCTTACCCACAGCCTACACTTTCATTCATTTCAGAGATCAACAAATTTGTGATGATGTGTGAGAGCAGCTTCAATAAGATGACTAATTTAAATCTGTTAACTCGCAATTAAAGCCAATGTACCATAGCTTTCAGATTGAATGCCTCCAGTGATGTGGTCTCAATTGACTTTTTTTTTATTATCCCTGTGAACTCAGACTGAAAAGTGTATAAATTAGATTTACAAGTCTGCAATGTCATGGGGGTTAACTGTGCTATCGGGGGGGGGGGGGGGAGAGTTCCCATAATGCCGCCTCCATTCATGACTCACTGTACTGCTCTCTATATGAGACTTGAACACCATGTTCCTGCACATCTGGGTTAACCATGGAGTGAAGAGAAAACACATAGCTCCCCCTGCAGCTCCTGATACACACACACACACACACACGCATGCATACACACACACACACACACAATGCGGAATCCTCTCTCGTCTTCCAGATGTCTCCCATACTTATTGAGTGTTTGTATCCTTCTATCATCTATCTATCAATCATTCTTTCTCTCTCTCTCTATGTATTTGTACATGTAAACACAAATATACGTGATATAACACACATATATTATTATATACACAGACACAAATCTATAATATATGCACATTACTTATTTAAATTAGGAGGACACATCAGATACCTACAGATGTTTTGCTCACACGACAAATTAAGGATAACATTTCAACGGCACGGCTATGGTGAAGCAGAGAGCTCTGAACCATGAGGCAGAGGGACGGACGTGGCCCGCCCGGCGTCTCGGTACGGTGCTATTTTAAACGGCCTCTGTCCTGTGAAAGACATCCACACTGGAGCGCATCTGAATGCACAGGGACCCCGCGCTCATTAAGGACAATTCTACTGCGCCTTAGCTCCCCCCCCCCCCCCCCCCCCCCCGTGAGGTACGGGGAGTTATTATGCTACGAAAAGCAATTAATTTCGTTTCGACCCGCTCCTCTTCTTAAACGGTCGTATTCCCCCCCCGGGGCTGTGGACCGCCCGTGTCCCGCTGGAACCGGGGATAAAAATAAGCCCCTTAAAACAAACAAACAAACCAAAATAAAAAAAGGCCCCATCCCAGACGAGCTGTGCTAGTGCGGGCTTAGCCTAATTACGGAAAGTGCGCTTTCTGTCTGAGCTATCCCATAAAGTCTGAGCTCCATCCCCCCACCCACGTTTGTGTTGTATTCATGTGATATTCTCATTTCATGTCTACTTGTGTGCGTGTGCACATGCATGTGTGTGTGTGTGTGTGTGTGTTGGACTATCATGTTCATTGGTCTCAGTGACAGTCTCCATAAAGGCTTAGTGGGTCCTTAGAAAGCAGCTGCAACCCAACTCATGGGGAAAGGAAACGTGTGATTTCTCAAGTTACATTGATGCAACTTCCTTCAGAATAACTGTGTAATGGCCCAATACCTTTAACAGTTGAAAATGGCCGTTATACTTGGATACAATGACTTTACCACAACAGTAAATAGATCGGCAGTTTAGATTTTTCCACCACTTCCGAAAAATCCTGAGTTTGTAATGCAATGACTGATGTTGATCTCTCTTCATGTGAGATGAGAGTTCAACCTCCTGTCACAAAATATAATAAATTCTAAAACATTTTAAATGAAAAGGCATTAAGGAAACTTCAATGTGGGATTGATTGGTATTCCTGTGCAAGGCTGACATTGTCAAAATTCAAATTACGTCTTCTCCCCGTACCCTAGCAACCAAGCCTCTAAAAACATGTTACTCCTGAAAGTGAATCAGCCCCGCCCCCCCCCCCCCCCCCCCCCCCCAAACCACACCGCTTCTGAAATGCACTCATTAATACCCTCCTTCACTGCACCTGCGATGTTAAAGGGGTGTATTTAAAGAAGATGAGAGGAATTAATTTTGCTCAGACATTGGAACAAAGAGGGTTTTTTTTTTTTTGTAAAAAAAAGCTAGATGTCGTCCCCTTTTGTAATTCTTCCCAGAGCGCTGTCACATCGTGTTCTGAGCGACCTACATATGTGTGGCTCTCCAACACATTCGAGAGGACATGAGTGGGGCAAGGTTTTGCCAGGTGTGAGACATTAAACACAGTATTGCACAAGAAAAATAGGATGATGGCGATAATTTTAGATTAGAAGATAGATAGATTAGATAGATTAGATAGATTAGATAGATAGATTAGCTAGATTAGATAGATTAGATAGATAAAATAGATTAGATAGATTAGATAGATTAGATAGATTAGATAGATAGATTAGCTAGATTAGATAGATTAGATAGATAAAATAGATTAGATAGATTAGATAGATTAGCTAGATTAGATAGATTAGATAGATAAAATAGATTAGATAGATTAGATAGATTAGATAGATTAGATAGATTAGATAGATAGATAGATAGACTTATTTGACAAATTGTCACTGTTTCAAATCTCCTCACACACCGATTCATTCTTTCTTTTTTCTTTTATCTTACCTGTATTTAACCAGGCAGGGTCACCTGAGCACTGAATTCTCATTGGCAGCGATGAACCGAGGAATCAAAGTGGGCGGGGGAACGTGACAGGGCTGCGATAGCCAATCAGTTGTTTTTGATTGGCTGATGTAGAGAGGCAGTAGCGGCGTACTTCCCAAATTTACAGAATCTCAAAAGCGAGTGACACACTGACGTCAATGTGACGTGCCAGCCGCCGGACTAAATGTTCTTTTGGGGCTTTATTTAAGCAACGTGCATTCTAATGACATTCATTTCGGCTTTTGTGAATTTAATTTATTTAAATTCATTCAAACTTGTACATTTCTTTAAAAGGATTCTTCACACCTCGCCTGACGACACACCGGTTGGCGTTCTATGACTCACGAGGATGATGGACAGCCAGATCAGCCAATGGTTGCGCTTCTTCCAGTGCCCTGCATTCACACAGGCAGCCTGCCCAACCCTCTCATCACACATTCATCAGGATTTGGATGTGAATGTGGCCACTTTCCCTCCCGCTGTTCATCCATTTGCATTTTCTGAATTTTCGTGAAGATGTGCTGCAAATTCAGTATCACGTTGGGAGTACAGCTTTACGGATTAATTTTTGTGTACTGAGTGAAAAAACATGCATAGTGTGTGTGTGTGTGTGCATGAGCATTTTTACACACAAAACAAAATGTGACTTTTTTCCCTCCTGTCTTTTCAAATATTTACATACTTTAAAAATAAAATAAAAAAACCTGCCCTAGCATTGGAAGCTCTTTAAAATATTGATATTGTTCTTCTGCACCTCACTGAGCAGTGCCACAGAGCAGAAGCAACTGCCAAGGCATTTTAAAATAGGTAATGATTCTTTTTTTGTTCTCCGACCCCCTCCCCCCCCTCCCCTCCCTCTCCGTCCTTGTGCATTTGCGTGACCTTTTTTTACAGCATGCATTCAGCTGACAAATCTGCGCTATAAAATACCCGCGAACGCAGGCGGGCAGAAACGCATCGCAGAGTCACATGACGCGGCGGACGTTCGTTACGAGTCGAAGAGCGGACGCCGACCCGCGCGAGAAGAAGACCGCAGAACACAGGTTTTAAGACCACGCTTATCACCCGCGTCTAATTCCCGTTCGCCTCGTCTGCGCGGTCTTTCATCTATTAATAGCGTATTTTAAAACGTCCTGCAACGTTATTTGTATATTACATTTTATCTTCATTCTTCCTTTTTTATGTCTTGTTGTTTCTTTGTTACTTGTATTTGCGCTTTGTATTTCAAGGTGTTTTTTTGAGAAAGTACAATGTATGAAAAGCAATTAATAACAATAATAATAATAGTATTGTTATTATTAATACGAATAACAACAATGATAATAATAAATCATCGTTATCCTCATGTCCAAATGCACCATCCTGTCCTTCAGTGTTATGGCTTCATTACTTGCTTATCTCAGGCACGCTGTGGAGCAGAGGCACATTGTCCTGGATCTTACCTTGTGTGGTTCCCAGTGAAACAGAGCGAGGGTTTGACAGCCCCTGACAAACTGCCTCCGTGGAGCCCAGACCGTGCCGATAAAAGCAATGAATTATCACCCTCCTCACAAAGGGGGAAGGGACGGGGGGGGGGGGGGACGCACTTGGCTAACAAACACACATCTGCTGAGCATTTCTCAGTTTGTGTTTGTGTGTGTGCGTGAGTGTGCGTACGCACGTGTGTGTGTGTCTGTACGTGCATGTGTGTGTGTGTGTGTGTGTGTACGTGCATGTGTGTGTGTGTCTGTGTGTGTGAGAGTGTGTGTTAGGTATTAGGTTTTTCCATGCCCATCCTTGTGGGTGGTAAATCGGCGGTAAAAAAAAAAAAAAAAAAACCTTGAAACCAATGACAGAGGAACATTGATTTGTCGCATCAACAGACAACGGCGTGTCCTTAATAAGAATATATAGGTTAGGGCCGTTCAAAATGTAAATACTCGTGCCTGAAGATATATGGACAGCCTCGCAGGCGCACGTATATAAATGATCGATAAAGAAATAAAAACAGACAAGCTGGAAGAGAGTGAAATTGACCCCCCCTCCCCCCCCCACCCCCCCGCCCCCCCGCCCCCCCGCCGAGGCCTTGTTCCCGCTGTCAGCACTTTGTGTTCTGCCCCTGGCAATCGGCAGGGGAATTCTGGGGTAATAACCGTTACACCGCCCGGCACTTGACGTGCCACGACACGCCAGCCCGTCTAGAGGTGCTTCTGCTCTGTGACAGCGCAAACGCAGCTTTAAAAAAAAAAAAACGGTTAATTCAGCTCTGATAGACTGTGTGTCGCTCTGATAAAGTACGTGTGATGCCTATTTGACTCTGAGAGAGCTTAATTAGCGCTGGATAAGGCGGTGGACTTGTAGCAGTTTCAGGTTTTTCGTGCGATGAACAGCGTGATCCAGTCCGCGGATCAATTCATTAAGCCCCCTTGCTTGGCTTTGTTTTTAAAAAAAAAATCTATTTTATCGTGCAACTCTATCAGGCAAGCGTGTAACGCGGAGTCTTCCTACGGGAGCAGCTTGGGATTGTGGGTACGAGCAGCGCGTACGCAAAGGCGGCACACAAATGAGACACGAGAAGGACGTCTGGAGACGGGATTTAACCACGCGGCAGCAAGCGCGGTCTTTTCGAGAGAGCTTCACGGGTTTCCGTCAAATTACCGTTCTTCAGAAAGTCTTTTTCCACAAGTTCTCTCATCACTGAAGTCTATTCGTTGTGTTGCACCAGCACACCCTCCCTACACAGTTTCAGAGTGACGGGCCATTACAGTGCTTTTCAGAGGCCGTTTAAAGGTTATCGTAAGAATGCATTTATCGTGAATAATGTTATTATTTCAGGGTTTTTAACAGCAGGCTTTATAGCTGTATATGGATGTCAGCCATTTGAATTTGATTTGTATTATGGCCCTAGGTTGGCATGAGTTGATTTACATTGAGCGGTTTATTGATGTTGCACTCACGTTCACTGGGCTGGGAGTGCTATTAGCCCAGTTCTGCGCTGCTGCCCACACTGGAGGCACTTAAGCTCGGCTAACTGAAGGTAATGTAATGTAAGAATGTCGCTGCGTCTAACAAAATGGCTGCCATTGTCAAGCAGCCCATTCTCAGCACTGTTTCATTAGTGAGTGGGTGGTATGCGCAGCCTTTGAAATGCCATGGCGACATGAGGGTAAACATTCCGCCAGCTTGGTCACGTGACCATCGAGACCCCGCAATCGCTGCTTGCAGCTAAATCTGATATTGTTTGACGAGTATGTGAAAGTATCACAGGTTAATTAGTTAAATGGTGCCTTAATAAGCAAAGGACCGACCGATTGTCACCTGCCAAGTTTTATAGCCTACATTTCAGTTCTCCTGTAGTAGATGGTGATACCACCACCCACACCAGTTCAGCAGGTATTAGAATACTTCAGATTGCCTGAATCATCTTGATAAGACATTTAATTATTATAAATGGAGCTAAACTGCAGCAAGTGGATATTGGAAGAAAAGCTGAGTGCAGCGTTTTTTTCCCCCACAGAATAACCGAGCTTAGCGCATTCTGTTGAAGCAGTAATTCACTGAATCGCACCGGACTTATTATGAACGGCAGATTCGGCCCCAGGGTTTTGAGGGCCCCAAAGTGCCCCAGCGTAAATCACATAAACATGAGCTGTGTGGCCCCAGGACGGGCATGCTGCCCCCCCCCCCCCAAACTGCTGCAGAGAGCGTTTAAGCCAGCGGCCGACTCTGATTTGTGATGATGGGGGGGGGGGGGGAGCCTACAGTCACATCCCTAAACTTCCTGGCCAAACTCTCTGCACAGCCAACAGTAACCTGCTTGTTCAGCTCATCTGATTGGCCCGCTTCTGGGATGTTCATTTTCTATTCATAGAGCACGTTTAATTTTTGATATTCAACTAAATGAATGAGGTGCACCTTATTTCATTTGTCCTCAACGATTGCAGAGATAAAATAGGACAGGGGGGTGGGGGGGGCAGGGTTATCGGACAGATTTCAGCAGCCTCAATTGCAGTGGCACATAGAGAGAGGCCACAGGCACAACCACCCCCCCCCCACCCCAAAAAAGTCCTTTTTAAAAGAGGCTTTTAATCCCCGTTCTTTCGACCTACATGGCATTGCCTGTCTGTGCGGTAGTCCTGTGCTTGCATGACATTAGCCTACTTTTGCCAAACCGGATCATCTTAAAGATTCACTTTAACTACCTTGTTAAATTTTATACATTTGATTTCATTACTCCTTGTCTTCCTTCTCCCCCCTCTCTTATTAATACCTTCTTTGCTCAATTCAGCATGCTGCTCAATCACTGCTGATATTACTGTTCCTGAGGGTGCACCAGACCCTTCCACTTTCTCCCAAATCTGCATGAATCCCCCCCCCCCCCCCCAATCCCCCAAGCCCCCAAACTCCTCCCAATCCCCATTTCAGTCAATATTTCATATTTTAGGAGTCCGTGTGTGCGCAATTCGCCATGGAAATCACCACTTCCCTGAAAAAAAGGATGTTCTTACAGAACAACATCTTTCTTTTCTTTTTCTTTTTGAGGAGGTTTTGAATCCTCCGAGTTGGAAGCTGGTGAGCTTTTTTTTTTTTTTTTTTTTTTTTTTTTTTAAACATCAGTTAAACTCAAGAGAACACAGTGAAAGCACAAAGACATCAGCCGGGAATGAAATTCTTTTCATCTCAGAAGTTCTTTAATGTTCACTAAAACAGCGGCTCGTGTCGATCCCGGACACAAACGCCAACTACAGCGGGGGACTTTACAGAGGAACCCGGGCGCTAGCACCGCCGCGCTAACAGAACACAGGTGTGCTAAGAGAACACAGGTGTGCTAACAGAGCACAGGTGCACTGCAGCACTAACAGAACACAGGTGCACTGCAGCACTAACAGAACACAGGTGCACTGCAGCACTAACAGAACACAGGTGCACTGCAGCACTAACAGAACACAGGTGCACTGCAGCACTAACAGAACACAGGTGCACTGCAGCACTAACAGAACACAGGTGCGCTAACAGAACACAGGTGCACTGCCGCGCTAACAGAACACAGGTGTGCTAACAGAGCACAGGTGCACTGCTGCGCTAATAGAACACAGGTGTGCTAACAGAGCACAGGTGCACCGTCGCGGTGGAGGTTTGTCCTCCTAACACCACGGCCTAACAAATCCAGGAAACGCAGGTAAGAGAGACAGTGGTACAGCATTTTTTACACGTGACGCAGGTCCCAGTGTCCGGAGATTCTTCAGACGGACGCGGCGATGGAATAGACAGCATCATCCAGATGAAGGGAATCGGGACTGGGTTCACTTTCGTTCTCCATTCTGTCAATTCAGGAAACTGATTTCAATTCAATCTGCATAATGTTCTGCAGACATTTTTAATAGATTTTTTTATTTAAAATCAATTTCCTGAACTGACTGAATTGCTCTCCGCAGCCCCGGGAGGAACACAGCTTCTCATGCCCATAAATTTACTGCAAGGCGATTGGTCGGAAACCTAGTACACCACCTGCACTTCAAAAAGTTGCTCACTGCCTGCAACTGTTTGTTAGGAAGCGACCAATCAGCTTCAAAAAGAAGAGCGTAAACCAATGGGATGTAGAATAAAAAAATGACATGCTCCTTGGCTAACGTAGACAATAGCTGAAAATGTTAACTTGACCCTGTTAAAAATAGGTGTCTGTGGTGGTGCTATCGGGGGGGGGGGGGGGTTGTAACTGTACATTTTTTGCACAGAAATCCCTTGTTAGAGCATGGTAACAAGGATTGGCAGGACACTATTTAAACATAGTAAACAACTAACGCGACAAAATCTGAATCAATTAAAGCTTTTTTTTTCGTGTTTTCTTTTTTAATTAAAAAAAAAGGACATTTAGTTTATTGAATTTCATGAAAAAAAATAAGGACAGAATTCTGTCGAGCCCAGCGAGCCGCGAGCTCCTACATCACGCGTTTATTGAGCCTGCGAATTCAACACCCCCCCGTTTCCTCCATCACAGACAAACTGGAAGCTCTTCTCTCTCTCTTCCATTATGCAGTATTCAAATGTGGAACCCTGACAGCCAGGGAGAGAGAGAGAGAGAGAGAGAGAGGGAGAGGGAGAGAGAAAGAGGGAGAGAGAGAGAGAGAGAGATAGCTCAGCCGAATTAAAGCATGTCATTTTCCAGCCGACGAATTATTATCTCGGTAACCAGGGTTACGGCAGAACGTGTGTCCACTAAAACGTTCCCGGAGTACATTTCATTTCACGAAGGGGGGGGGGGGGGGGGGGGGAGACCGCGACTGTAACGGACCCTGACAGGACAACCCCCAGCAGCCCAATCCAAGCTGCCTCTCCGGATGAAGAAATCATTCCTATTGCAGTTTCCCAATTAACTATTTTTTTTATAAAAAAACACTGAACATTTACGAAATACAAAATAAAATGATTAAAAAAAACAAGCTGGATAAGAAGCCAGCACATAGGAAACTGTCGCATCAGAACAATGACAGCTCCTTCCAAACTTATCCAGCGGACGCGGCATCGTTTTTGTCGTGAGAAGTCGTAACTACCCCAGAGTTCACATCAATACCAACACATCCATCAACAGCGTTAAGCGTTTCCATTATAAGGAACACCACTACAGTCAGTGGTCGGCCAAATTTCACCTTTTTTCATTAAAAATGGGAACAGTGGGGCAGCCATTAAAAATGGAATATGACAGAGAAGCAAAATTTGAAATTTAGAAGCAAATCTAAATGCAGATTTTGTATCCTCTCTTGTCAGGTGGGACCACAATTTTCGATTAATTTTTTTTCGCAACCGTAAATGTGCCAGCACATACACACCTTCACAACATTTAAGAGCCTCAGAAGAAGAAAAAAAAAAGAACCAATCGGGCGAGTCGGTGCGTGATCCCCCCACCCAATCGGGGTCCAGCTGATCAACAAAAAAAAAAAAAGCAGCACCAGTGGCCAGCGCTGAAAGGGAACCTTCACGCCTCTCCCAATTTCAGCGCGAGCACACAGACTGCCAGTTGAGTACAGTGCTTTCAGGCCGTGAACTAAAGCTTTTCGTCCGTCCCCCAGGCACGACCGTACGGGGGACGTCCCGGAACCCCCGGGCGAAACAGAAAGGGGGGAGGGTCGTTCCTCGGTCAGCCGTCCAAAAGGACACAGCGTGTATTGCTAGAGACAGAAACTCGCTCACGTGTAATTACCCTTAACCCAAAACCCTTCGCCCCCCACCCCACCCCACAAAGCCCCATAAAAAGTACTGAAGCCCTCCCCCATGGCGTTTAAGTTTACCCTGTTGGCATATTTAGGCGTCTTTTTCCACACGCAATCTACAGCAGTCAGTCATGCAAGAGGTCTGACTCCCCGTTCCGCCAGAGCCCTCCGGTTTCACTGAGAGAGAGAGAAAATAAAAACACAGTGGACCGAAACGAGTAAATCACAACAACAGCAGCAACGGCAACAACAACAATAACAACAACAATACAATCTTTTTTTTGTTTGTTTCTTTTAACATGTATAAAGTAGTTCGACCCTGTCCTGTGCGCGATGAATTGCTTTCATCCGGCAAAAAATCGTTTGGCACAAAATAAAGACGACGCAAGATGCTCGCCGTCAATCAAGCTGTCGTCTTTTTTTCTCGTTTTTTTTTTTTTTTTTTTTTAAACAGCTGATCGTCAATCAAATGCTTGAAACTCCCTGCCCCCTCCCCCATCCCCTTTAAAATATTAAAAAAAGAGGACAAGCAAACACAAAGGGGGTACTGGTGTGGGGGGAGTGCTGGTTTCCCAAAACAGTCATCGCAACAATGGATCCACAACTATTTGAGGATAATGTACTTTTTCCACCTAGTTGAGGATAATGTACTTTTTCATTATGAGTGACTCTAAGGTGGCCTTTTAAAACCTGTGCTTCCTTTCTGAAAATGCTGGTAGTTAACAAACGATTTAACAACTACGAGCTTCCCTGTTATCACAGAAGAGTAACCACCGTGACCAGTGTTTTATGGTAGTAAAAAAGGTACGTGTAAGCAAACATCAACAAGTCTTTGTACAAATGGGATCAGAGAAAGAAAAACGTAAGAGACGATAAGATCAGCATTGATTAATCCCCTAAGGAACAACACTTGGCTAGAAGTTTGATTCTAAATATTCAGACACTGCAGCACCGATCACAATAGAAAGCCACATTCAGAGACTTGATGACAGCGCCACCTGCTGGTCGCAGGGAGACAATCGCTCAACTCTGACAGCTAGCTAAAGAATGCATTTAATCTACTGACCACAGGACGTAGGCATACCAGCAGTGGTGCACCATGGGAACCCCCACACAATCAGCACCCCAAAGACCCTTTCTACAGGACGGGATGTGTGGAGGGTTTTTTGTGAGTAATATTGGGGGGGGGGGGCTGGAGTATCTTGTGTTATTGCCTGTACCCCCCCCAGCTCTCTCGTAGTGAGCTCAGTCCCCCGGTTTTGCCCAGTAAACTTCCACCAATCCTCCACACATGCGCAAAAACCCCTTTTTACTTGTGTCCGTTTATTCTTGTGTGCATTGTTTTCCGTTTTTCGATTGGTGGTGACCCGCCCGAGGATGGAAAAGGCGGGGCCCAGGGGACAGGGCTGTAGAGACAGGGTGGGGCGGGGCAACCCCCATCCCAGCCCAAAACAGGTCCCGCTCAGCCACAGGAGATGACGGTGAAGCGCTTGGAGATGCAGGACATGTTGTGCAGGACGATGCCCAGGAGGAAGAGGAGGACGCAGGCCACCAGGATGACCGTGCACACCCCCGACCAGGTGGAGCCCTTGCCCCCCGCCCCCACCCGCCTCTCCGGCCCCTCCCCGTCGCCCATCTCCAGCCCCACCCCCAGGGGCTGCTGCTCGGGCACCGCCACCACGGCCACGCCCTTCTGCTGCCCGGCCGCCAGGAGCCGGCAGCCCAGGTCGCCCGGCAACAGCGCCCGCTCCTTGGCCACGGGCAGGGGCAGCATGTAGCAGCCGTTGCTAGGCAGCCGGATGAAGACGGGCGTGTGCTCGGAGGCGTGGGGGATGGCGATGACGGTGACGATGTCCGGGTCGTCCGGCAGCTGGGACACGGACAGGCCGGGGGGCAGCTTGGTGACGCCCCGGCACCAGGGGCAGCGGATCTCCTTCTGGCTGGTCCTCATCTGGGTCAGGCACACCGAGCAGCAGGTGTGCCTGCAGTCCAGCAGCTTGGGCCGGCGCCGGGGGCTGTAGTAGTTGAAACAGATCTGGCATTCCAAGATGGAGTCTTGAGAGAGAGTTTCCATTTTAAACCTCCCCCCCCCCCGAAAAACGGTTCCGCTAGCAGCACACCCTTCCCTTCTGTATTAACTTTTTATTTTCTCCTCCCCCCCGCCCCGTCTCTCCAAAGTTTCTTCAATCGAGCACCTCTGTCTCCTCTGTCCAGGGCGTGAAATTTAAACGTCAGCCAGTCTCGGTTTGTAGAAGGGGGATAGAAAAAAGAAAAAGACTGAATGATGGTAGTTAGAAAATAAAAAAGAGAGATAAATCCGGAGGGAGTTCTGCCGGGACCTTGGCTCTCGGGTCGTCCGCCTCCCCCCCCCCCCGACTGCAGGTGTCCCGTCGTCACCGGGCCGTCACGCGGCAGTCCAAATTACATCTCCCGCCGTCTGCGAAACAGGGGAAAGGACAACATTAATCACAGGAAAGCAGGCAGGACGTGTCATCATGGGGGGCTGGGGGGCTGGGGGGGCTGGGGGGGACTGAGGGGGGACTAAGGGGGGACTGGGGGGATGGGGGGGGGACTGGGGGGATGGGGGGGACTGGGGGGGCTGGGGGGACGGGGGGGGCGGGGGGGGACAGGAGGGGGACGGGGGGGGGCATGGGGAGCGGGGGGGGACAGGAAGGGGACGGGGGGGCGTGGGGAGCAGGGGCGCTTTGACACACGCGGAGCGAAACGCTCAGATTTATCATGGAGAAGATTAGAGGCGGGGTCACCCGGCGGGAACGGGCGCATCAGGGGGAATTAAGAAGCCGTCGGCCCGCGCCGGGGCGGCCGCTAAGACAAAGAGGACGGAGAAGATTGAGGGCAAAAGGACACGTCCTGGGTGAGTTACAGCGGGGCACAGCAGGAGCTGCCGCCTTCAGTCCAGCTACGGCGAAAGCTGTGCTGTCATATTTCCCATAATTCCCCATATCACTCACGCACCACACAGGCTCTGTGAGCGACGAGGCTCATTCCTGCCCCCCCTCACTACCCCATTACCCCCCCCCCCCCCTACTGCCTGTAGATCCATGCGAGCGATCCGCTCACAATTCACGCCTTTCCGGCTGGACACCTCCCATCAGAGAGCTTATTTAAGCAGAGACGCCCCGCGATCCGTGTCCTCCTGAACGCTCGAGGGGGTTCGGCCAGGAGGCCCGCGCTCCACACACACTCCACCCACAGACCCCCCCGCACGCCCCGCTCACGTCACGCAGGGAGAGAAAACATCGGTCATTAACCGCCGCGATCGACGATCAATTATTCACGCTTCGCACCCTTCGTTAAATGATTGATCGCGATTAACGCGCTCGCCACCCTTCACGCGTCTCTCCATTTGCGCAGCTGGGCGATGGCGGGAGCGAATCGGGTTGAGCGCCAGACTCCAGGGTGGAACGGAAGCGCCTGGGACTCCAAACAGCAGCATTAGGACTATGAGGACCGGTCTCTATGCCACTGTGCCATACTGCCTCCCATACATAGTGGGTGACTGGGGGCAGGTGAGGGGAAGACAGACAGCGAGTCTGAATTTGAAAGTGTCGTTACGGGAGAGAACCGATAAAGATCTGAGTTGAAGAAAGGCTTCCATTCCGACTGAGGAGGAGGAGAAGGAGGAAGAGGGGAAGAGGAAATCTCCGGCTTTGCCCCCGACTGAGGAGTGAGTCACCAGAGCTTGATTCTCTGTGACAAAGCTGAAAATGCCCCATGTCCACTTCCTCAGTCCTGTCCAGTCCCCAAGGCCTACATACCCAGCGTGAGTCAATGTTCTGGTCCTGGGACTCTTAAAGGTCTGCATCTCACACTCAAAAGAAAAAGAAAAACATGTCCCTTATCCACTACCCGCTCCCCCTCCTTCAAAAAAAAAACAGATGTCGATGTGCCCTTGCAAATTTACAAACGAAGCGACTTTGAGCAAGGCTTGGCGGCAGGCCCAAGCCCGCCAATCACCTGTCATTACGATAAGAGCACCAAATGAGGTGGAAAACTCCATGTGTTTCACCAAAGAAGGAAGAAAAAAAAAAAAAAAACTAGCTCACGGCTGTCCATTAAGGCCCATAATAAACCGCACAATTTCGGGTTGTTAACATCACCAGCAAAGCCCCCATTTGTCAGGCTTTGCCTCAAGCATAACTGTTTATACCCAGCCCCCCCAACCCCACCTTATTTACTATATACCCTCCTGTGTGACCTAGTTACCCACCATCAGCACGTCTACATCAGCAGTGCAGTCTAAGTCTATACCCTGCTGTGTGACCTAGTTACCCACCATCAGCACGTCTACATCAGCAGTGCAGTCTAAGTCTATACCCTGCTGTGTGACCTAGTTACCCACCATCAGCACGTCTACATCAGCAGTGCAGTCTAAGTCTATACCCTGCTGTGTGACCTAGATACCCACCATCAGCACGTCTACATCAGCAGTGCAGTCTAAGTCTATACCCTGCTGTGTGACCTAGTTACCCACCATCAGCACGTCTACATCAGCAGTGCAGTCTAAGTCTATACCCTGCTGTGTGACCCAGTTACCCACCATCAGCACGTCTAAATCAGCAGCACAGTCTAAGTCACACGCCACCTTCCAGAAGACCAGGGCTGGCCTTCCCTGAGAGAAGCCAGTCAGAAAAAAACCAAGAGCACTGCAGAATCCCTCCATGATAAAGGGATTGACTCAGACTCTTCTTAACTCCCTCCTCCCTCTGTCTCCCACGATCCCCCTGCTTATATTATACAGCGTGTGTCTCTCAAAAATCAGAGCACAAAGCCTTCCGCTCACAATCTTCCGGGAGGTTCCATTGAATTTCACCGAATGTCATATATTTTTGTGTTGTTATATTGTCTCTGTTCTTTGCTGAAGCACCGCAGTGTGGGATTGTGTGCCGACAGCAGGGGGATCATTATGTGCAGGGAGGTTCACAGCGAACGGCTCGGGGTCTCCGCGGTCCGTGTCCTATCCACACAGAGATAATTATCGGGGGGGGGGGGGGGGGGGGGCGGGGGGTGAGCAAACAGCCAGGAGATGGGTTTTGACACATTTAGCACAGACCTTCTCTCTGTTTTTGTTCTCCATCCCCGCCGCCCCCCCCCCCCCCCCCCCCCACCCACTTTTTTCCGCAACCTTGCAGTGATATTGCGGAGATACGACGATGTCGTTTTTTTTTTTTTTTCTTTTTCCCTCCCGCGTCCGGTAGGACAGGATCTCTCCGTCGGAGGCCGCCGCGGTCGTTTGTGTTTCACGAGGCCGCTCATCCGTTTACGGGCCCCTGTGAACAGGGCGTAACCAGGGCGTAAACAGGGCGTAACCAGGGCGTAAACAGGGCGTAACCAGGGCGTAAACAGGGAGTAAACAGGGCGTAAACAGGGCGTAAACAGGGCGTGAACAGGACCGCTGACGGCTGGCGTTTCACGTGCTGCTCGTGACCCATTTCACGCGCGCGGGTCTGGAGGAGGAGGAGGAGCCCCGTTTGGGCCGGGAGCGCCACAGCAGTCGCCGCCCCCCACCAGGGAGAGCAGGCGCTCGGAGTGCTCTGTCCAATCGCCCGGCTTCAGTGGGCCGGCTGCTGCGCCCCGTCCTACCGTTACCAGTTCAGTGTGTTTAACTTGTGCTAAGCATGTGTTTAAAGTGTGGTCAATTAAGTTCATGCCCAAATACAGACAAAGACACACCCAACAAACACACATACACACACACAGACAAACGCATGCACACACAAGCGCGCACACACCAGAACACGCACGCACGCACAAACACTGACGCACGTGGACAGGTCTGAGTCGCACCTGCAAAAAAAAAAAAACTGCCAGCCCCATATCACACACCCCCGGCCCAGGACGAGCGCTCACGTTAGAGCTAGCCTCAGCTAGGCAGGAGCCTAAAAATAGCGCCTCTCACCAAATACTGAGAGGAACAAGAGTCAGAGAAGGACAGAGAGAAAGAGAGAGAGCGAGAGAAAGAGAGAGAGCGAGAGAAAGAGAGAGAACGAGGAAATTCACCGGGGGAACGATTAAAGAACGAAGGAGGGAAACGCGATAAGCACGACGAGCCCGTCAGCCTGCTAGCGTAGCAGCCAGAGCGGACGCGTGTCAAGAACAAACAATTCACACCTCATCCGCCTGCCCCCCCCTGCCCCCCTCCCCACTCAGCCCACCAGTCAGCCCCCCCCCCCGCCTCCACCTCCAGCCGGGAGCGCGACTCTCCAGATACATTCACCACGCTCCAATGAACAGCTATTGTGCGCCGAGTCACTCTGACTTCCACCCAAGTCCGCTCTTACTTAAAAGAACCGCGGAAACTCCGTTTTAAGATGTGGAGGGCAGGGGAGGGGGACCCTCCCGGGGGGGGTAGCCCTGTCGCGGGACAGGAAACCCTCGGCCTTCGCTGGGATCGGCTTCTGCGTCGCATCAGTTGGGTTCAGACGGACAGACGGACGGACGGGACAGACGGGGGGGGGGGCTTCCGTGACTCCTGAGGCCTTTTGCACTCCATTTTCTCACACTGCTTACCCGGGAACGACAACCTGAACCTCTTCACACAGACTCGCCTAATTCAGCCGCTCAATACCAGATCAATACCGCTTCACCACACACCCCCAAACCCCCCCCCCCAAAAAAAAACTGTAGCACTCATCTGAAATCTGACCCAAGCACGCTGGGGTCAGAGAGTCACTTTAACTGAACGACTCAATTTAGCTTCTGTAAAAGTTACATTTTGTGATGCTGGCCTGGATTCATTCTGCATTTCCCCTCTCTGGCTTACAGAGGGGAGAGCCCGTACTTCACAAGGCCACCAGTCACCCAAAACCGCCAAGCCGCCCGTGAACAGCGAAGGAAAAACAAACGAAAATCCGCCAATATTATCTCAAAGTCAAGAACAACCGTGCTGATTCAGCCCAGGCCTTTGATCTACACAAACCCTGGAACTATCACGCTAATGCTAATATTGCCCGCCCATATGACTCAGGACCAGAACAAAGCATAAAAGCACTTTTAGGTTACTCCATTAGTATATTTACCTCAACCTTTCCAAAGCCTAATCAGTATACAGATCTCTGAGCATACATAGTACAGCAATTAAAATACATAAAGTGCAAAAGCACATTATGAAAATACATAACTGACTGGCTGGAGAGGGCCCCATTGACCTGGAAAAACACGGCTCATATTTTCACAGGCTTTTTTCATGCTGGTTAATTACTCCATCTTTTTAGTTAGGGATACAAGGGAGACATTCTGCCCACTGCACGATTTCAGCCTGCAAATTTCCCTCCAAAAATGTTTTCCTCACCCTTGAAAATTCAATTTTTCCTTTGAAACGATGAGGGTAGCTTAAAAAAAATTGTCCTTGAAAATCTTTTTTTAAAAGGCTATTAAATAAACTGCCACAGATTCACTCCGGATGCCATTTTACATTTAAGTACCCTTAGTACCTGTGTAATTACATTGTAACTACAATAAGAGGAACAGAGTAACATCTGTGTATGTATACGCTATTACATTGTAATAACAACAGTACCAACTTTTTATTTTAAACTTGCATTCATATACTTAAAATGCAGTATTTTTTGTAGCAATGTGCATGTATACTGTCCATACCTCAGTAGTATGTAGTTCCACAGTGTATTCACATTGGGATGAGGGCCACTTGATGTGAAATGGGAACTAACTTTGAATTTTCACTCGTAAAACGTATCAAAATCTAAATAGGGAAACAGTTGCTAGCTCTGATGCTGTGTGCAGCTAACATGAGAGAGGTAGTCAGCTCCAACACATACAATGAGAGAGAGGCAGTCTGTGTGTGTGTGTGTGTGTGTGTGTGTGTGTGTGTGTGTGTGTGTGAGAGAGAGAGAGAGTGTGTGTAGGGAGAGACAGTTCCCCTCCTGTAGGGTTTATGATCTCTATTTCCATCTGAATCTCATCCTGGCTGCACTGCAATCCCACCGCCAGCACTACTGAAACTGACGGAAGTGCTGCTGCTTCTCAAACAGCGAATAGATGTTCCCTGAATGAATGAATGAATGAATGAATGAATGAATGACAATAGATAAACATGTTTATCCACAGAAGTGGGAAAGTCATTCAACAGTAACACACATTAAAAGCGTAATGCTGGAGGTTCAAACAAACAATGCATGGGAAAAAAAACGCAAATTGAAAAAGTCACTAGCCTGTGACAATTAATTAAAATTAATGACTTAAAAGAAAAACACATTTAGGAAACAGATAAGTGAGCAGGTAAATACAGTTCCAGCGTAAAAAGTCCACAGTGGAACTGACGCCTCTGTGTGTGTGTGTGTGTGTGTGTGTGTGTCTGTCTGTGTGTGTGTGTGTGTGTGTGAGGTGGGGCAGTGTAACCTGTCGGCCTGGCTGAGCTCCCAGGTGTTCCGCCTGCTTGGGGTGGGGGGGGAGGCAGTTAATAACGGAATTATTCCACTGGGGGGGGGGGGGGGGGGGGCGTACAGCGTCGTCTCCAAGGTTACGCACCCGGTTGCGAGGCGAAAAAGACACACAGACAAAGGCAGGGCCCAGTGCTGCCGGCAAAACATTGTAATTTAGACACTACTTACAGAGCGTTCTGCGGACCCAGCGCCTGTGTGGGGGGGGGGGGGGGGGGGGGGACACCGAGCACCCGTGAGCGTGGTGGGGGGGCGAGCGTAAAGAAGAATAAAAGCCAGACATTAAAAGCAGGGCTCATCCTCTGAGCCAATCAGGAACGCCCGTCTCTTTCACCGAAAGAAAGGAAGGAAACAGGGCCCAAATTGGGCTCTTTGTGCTCTGTCAGAAAGAGCTGGGTGCTTAGGCCCCTTTCCTCTCTCCCTCCCCATCCCTCTCTTCTCAACATCCCCCCAAATTAGCCAAGGCTGATCAAAGCCCTGGCGCTAATCGCTAATCGCTAATCAGCGTCCGCAGAGAGGGGCATTTTTCTTCCACGATGCTGAATAGTTACGATTACACCCTCACTTTCACTCTGGTCTTTTCTTTTTTTTTAATCTTGATTATGAGCATATATGGATTTTTTTTTAAACTTACTGGGCCAAGCGTACTGCCATATATGGGCATTCTGTGATGTCATAAAGGCTTTACGAAGGGGAGGCAGATTTTGGCGCGACGTGACTCAGCCGCGGTCTCGTACCGGAGAACGGGCACGCCCGCAGGCCGTGGCCCCCCCGCACCCCCCAACCCCCCCGGCGCCAGAATCGAGGATATTTTCACATGATCTGACTCACGCGTGTCATTACTAATCACGCGACATTCATCGACCTGCTCTCCATGTTCACCTGCAGTACGGTCCAGCTGTGAGCGCACGGCTCCACCCCGCGGGTTTAGCGTGTTCCGTGTGTTAGCCTAGCCCCGCGCGTTAGCCTAGCCCCGCGCGTCTAAAGGCTGACAGTGATTCAGTCTGATGCGTTCCGCTGTCCGTTTGGAGGATATTTTCTGGGCTAAAATGATCAAACGTAAAATGTGAATACCACAACAGCTGCAATCCAGAGGAAGGCAGAGAGAGAGAGAGAGAAAGAGGGAGAGAAAGCACAAGAGGGAGAGCAAGAGGGAGAGAGAGAGAGAGAGAGCACAAGAGGGAGAGCAAGAGGGGGAGAGAGAGAGAGAGAGAGAGAGCACAAGAGGGAGAGCAGGAGGGGGAGAGAGAGAGAAGGAGGGAGAGAACAGGAGAGGCAGTGATAGATAGACACACTTTATTCTATTAATAATTCTATAGCACATTATTCTATTACTGTTTGTTCTCTGGTGTTTCGCATGTTCCTTGCCATGCTTTGGCAATACAAATGCAAATTTGGTCATGCCAAAAAAGCACTTAGAATTTGAATTTGAGAGAGAGAGAGAGGGAGGGAGGGAGGGAGAGAACAAGAGTGGCAGAGAGAGAGCAAGGGGATAGAGAATGGGGGAGTGAGAGTGAGAGAGAGGGGGCTAGAGAATAAAGACAGCGAGTCAGAGAGAAAGAGTGAGAGTGAGAGAGAGAGACAGAGAGCAAATGTATGAGAGTAAGAGTGAGAGGGAGAGCGACATTGAGAGAGAGAGAGAGAGAGAGAGAGAGGGCGGGAGAGAGAGAAAAGGGACAAAGAGATTTCTCCAGCTGTGTTCGTACTGCTCTGCAGTGTCAGATATAATTATGTATTTGTTCAGTGGACGCCCAGATCCCAGCTAGCGCATGTAGCGTACATATTACCCATTCAATCCGCTGGGTTATCGCTCCAGCAGTTAGCGCCAAGCAACCAGGCAGAAGGGCGCAATGACAACGACCGTACAGAGGGCGGGATTAAATCCGCCTTTAACTGTGACTGACAGGTAAAAGCACCAATGTTTTTCCTTCTTCACGAAAACCGAACGAAGCAGCCAGAGCCTGGAGGAGACGTTTGAGAAAGGTCCCGTCAGCAGAGGCCATGCTGGAGTCTCAGTCTCAGTCTACCGCCATTTTAACAACCCCCCCCGCCCCCCTCCCCCAGGCTGACTGCTACCCCCCCCGGTCATGCCGCTGGCCTCATCAAACACCCAGCGCCTCACAGCGTTGCATTCACATCACCCCCCCCCCCCGCTGCACCGCCCCGCCCCGCCCTGTCAGCCCCCCCAGCACCACCCGCGGCCCGTGGACTCTGAGAGCGCTTATCTGGCGAAAAGCACAACTTCACCCGCTGAGCGCGAACAAGCCGGGGATGAAGGAGGCGCTATCTCTGCAGCACAGATCAGCTGCCGGGGCTTTCCCAATTACGTCATTTTAATCAAACACCCCCCCCCACATGCACACACACACGCACACGCACAGGCACACGCACACGCACACGCACACGCACACGCACACGCACACTTACACACGCACACACGCACACACGCACACACGCACACACGCACACTTACACACACGCACACACGCACACACACACACACTTACACACACACACTCAAGCACACACACACACACGCACACACACACACACACACTCCTCTGACGTTCGGCCGCAGCGCGTTATCTGGGTGCAAAGCTCAGGCCATTCAGGCCGCTCTGCGGGCCCTGGTGAGGAGCCTGCAGCTCTGTGCGCCGTGTCCCCGCCCAGCTGAAGCCCGTATGGCCCCACCATCAGTCAACAGCCAGGCGGAGCGCAGGCAGAGCGCAGGCAGCCTGCGCAGGCTCCTTTTATCACCCTGTGCAAACAGCACAGCCCGAGAGCCGCCGACCAGCTCTGCGCCGCTCGTACCAATAACAGCGCCGAGCGAAGGGAGCGTCTCTCTCTCTCTCGCCCATCCCTTTCTCCTTTTCCTCCTCCCTCCCTCCCTCCCTCTCCCACACTCCCCCACTTCTTCTCACTTTGCATGGGTCTCCGCGTAGCACGTTTGTTTGTGACCTCACTGAATAACGCTGACCGGCGCGTAAGTACAGCGATGTCTGTACTTTCCAGCTACCGTTCGTTTGCTGTCGCCTTACTTTTGCTGTTGTAGCTACCATCTTGTCGCTATTGGTTACTTGTTGCTTCTGATCATTTCCCCAAGCGTTTTTCTTAAGCTTGTTTAAAAAACCTATGCCTGAATCTGAAAATGAAGACTATTTAGATGAATACCAAAACATTAACCGTCCACAGTGAAAAATTAACACTTATTTGTTTTTGTGGAGCATCAAATGAGTGTGTGAGCCCTTTCTCTTCTGATCTCGGACTGGCAGAGAAGTGGGCAACACACTGACCACAGATTGGCTACACACGTGCAAGGGGGAGGGGCTTACATCCCACCTGACTCTGGCCGCCGCCCACTCCGTGCCTACAGTAAACACGCCGCGTTTGGCACCCAGGACTTTCTTCGGTTTTTCCCGCCAAAATGAAACAATTAATAGGACAGATCCCCCAACCATCCCCCCCCCCCCCCCCCCCCCATCTCTGAAGCCCTACGCTTGCCTTCTTCTCTCAAATCTATTGCATCACGCTGCTCACCAGACACCTCGTCTATTTCACCAGTGTTTCAAACTTCACCAGCGTTTCAGACGTGGGCCGCGGGGTCGAGGAGCTGCGTTTGGGGATTGAATTTGGGGAGTGTTTTTTTCCTCTCCTTTTATGTTTCCTGTCGTTATTTTATTTCGAGCTCCAGCCTTCGTATTTTCAGGCGACGGCGCGACCGGGCCGCGTGTTAATTTGGGGACGGGTGCGGTGGGGAGATATCGAGCGCGGGGCCGAGCGGTCAGAGCAGAGCCCAGGCCTCGCTGCAGCTCAGCGCTAAACGCGATTCCACTTCACAGGGGCGAGCGCGACCGTGACAAACGCTCAGAAGTTTCTTTTTTTTAACCGTTTCTCGGCTGAGTTTTTACCGCCCCGTTCCAGCTACCCCGGCGTCCGCTAACGCACGCGCCTCCTCGCCCAAACTCGGGAAACCAGCTCGGGGCTCGGGACGGACCGGAGAACGGGCACACACCCTCCCCACAGCCAATCAGAGAGCAGAGAACTGGCCAATCAGAGAGCAGGGAACAGATCATTCCCCATACCCCCGATAATTAACACACTCGGTACAGAACCTGTCGACTACTCAACATCGAGAAGCGAGAGCTGAACTGAGCCTCCATCGCTCCAGATCTGACCGCACCGTCTCTGATCCCAACACCTTCCGCCCGCGGAATAAAAACCTCGCCCAATATTGAGACGCGCCCGTTCTGCTCATCGACCGCGACCACGCAGCCGAGACGCCTCTTCTTCTCCAGCGCCGGAGGAAAACTCTGTTCCCCGACCAGAATTCCCACACTTCCAAACGGGGGGGGGGGGGGTACGAGACGATGACGGAAGCCGCAGTCTATAAATAGCAAAAACAAAATAAACCCAATAAGCTCCAGAGCAAAGGCCCAAGATATTACTGTCATCTAAAGGACAGCCGTCATGTGATACGCGTCCTCAGTTTTGTCCCAAATGTCCCCACTAAAAAAGAAAACAAAAAAAAATGATGATTCCCCCCCCCCCCCCCATCCTGACACGCGGCTGAATTCATACGCTGTAAAATGAGAAACGTCTCTCGCTCGTGACGGATGAGGGGAGCGCCAAGAAATATTTGCGCGCATCCGTTTTCGACGCCGCGAACGCTAACGAGGCGGCGGGCGCCTGCTTCCGACAGCAATTCCTCAGCAAATTTGGCGGGAAATGTCGCGTGAACGGTGTCATTATTCCCCCCCCCCCAACCCCCCTTTTTTTCCAGGTTGCCGCACCACAGGGGGGGGGCTGCACCCCAAACCCTTAACCGTACGCGTTCGTAGGAACCGGAAAAAGGTCATATTCATCTGAATATGAAGGTTACTCGTCTTTGTTTGTTGTGAACTGTGCAGTAGCCGCCATTTTGTTAGAATCTGTGAAACCTCCGCTACCTCTCTGACTGGCCAGACTGGTTCCAACAGTACACCAAACTGGCACTGAGTTCAAATCGGCCATTTTAAATGGAAAGACTTTCGTAGCTGTAGCTTTCTGGAGGGCCTAATCATTCACGTCTGGACTACCGTGGGACACACGTAGCCAACTCTCAGCACTAGGGCACCAGCAGGATGTTCGCTAGACGGGCCTAACATCCGACGCCTAGCAGGCCCCCGTAGCGGTGAAGCACATGCGAAACTATCACAAAGAAAGCTGCTCGAGAAACAGGAAGTAGGGTTTGCGGCAGCCGTCGGAATCGATTCACCGACGCAGAAACGCGAAACACAGCCTGGAGCGTTACGTCTGCTGTATTTAAAAGGGATGTTAAACTCAAACTGAGAGGGGGGAAAGGGGTAAGAGAGATCTGGGTTAATGCCTCGACTGCTTCTCACCCCTTCTTGCGTGAGAAAAAATGGACAGATCACCGAGCGTGTAGCGACCGCTACGCACAGCTGGGCATCGCTTTGCTCCCTCAAAGCCTTGTTTGTTCACGCGTTTATTTCCCATTTATTTTATTCATTTCTGTCACACTCCGGGGGGGCGGGGGGGGGGGGGGTCCAGGGCTTAACCTTCTCAAACCTGTGGACAGCGGTCCGCATCAGTGCCCCCCACCCACCCCCCCGGCCCTGTGAAATGTCACCCACTCCCGAGGCCTGACCTTTTCCCTGTGAGCAGCGCCCTGAGCAGCCGTGGAGATCAGCACTGAGGACCGGGCTCCCGCTGCAGGCTCCAGCTCCCAGCATGGAGGGCCAGGCACTCTACAGCAACCTCTCTGTGTCTTACATTCTCTCCCCCCACTGCTGTACACTGCTGCCTGCAGCCTCAGGGCAGCGACGGGATATGAAGTACCGCCCCCCCCCCCCCCCCGACTCCCCCCCCCCCACCCCCCCACCACCACACATACAATAGAATATTTAAAAATTCAGTTATGTTCACTGAGAAAGCGTGACCTCATTTTATATCAGAAAAACAAATTAATTTCTCTATTCAGTTATCACAACGCGTGCAGCAGAGGGTTAAATTCATTTTCGGGGCGGTTGGGGGGGGGGGGGGGATTGGGGGTGCGCAGGCGCTCTGCCGCAGAGAGAGGCGCAGCTGGAGGAGAGGCCGCCCCGCGGAACATTCCGGAAGGCGGGATGACCGCAGCTGCGGAACCACATCATGGCGTCCAGCGCCGCCGCCGCCGCCGCCGACGGTTCGGCCAATCGAGCGCGCTCACGCCGTCCCCGTCTTTACCCATGACGGCGTGCGAAGGCGTACCCGTGAAAACGGCCGACCCGTTCAGCTGGCGCCGCCCCGTCATCCAGCGCCCGACCGCGCGGCACAGAGCTCGGGCACGATCGACCCGTCTCCGCCTCCGCTCCGTCCCCCGGAGGGCCGCTTCACAGAGCGACAGCTCTCACAAAACAACCGAACGCTCTCAGACATCAGCGTGGAATTTACCTTGAACTCCTCTGAACGATACCTCCCATCCACCTGTTCCGCTTACATAACTCACTGGGCCAAAAGTTCACCTATTCACGGAGAGCCGTGCCATTTCAACCTTTTTTAAATTGGGTCTAAATTTGTTGAGGAGTAGGGTTTTTTGGAATGTTTCTTTTTTTCAGAATTCTAAGCCAGTGTTCTAGAACTTTCAGTCACCAGCAGTGATTGTGACATCAGCATTAGAACGTTCAGCTCAGAACATTCCATTCACGTTTTTTTTTGTGATCTCACACCCCTTGAAGGGTTAAAAGGGTCCGGTTTCTACCGACGAGCCCCTGCCTGCAGCGTTCCGCAGCCGAGGTTTCAAACAAACAGGCCGAGCCGGGGGCGCATTTCTGACAACAGAGGAGCGGGCCGAGGCCTTGGAAACGCGAACAAGCACGCCGCGCACCCGGGACACGCCCGGACGGCGGGGAAGGGAGACGGCGCAGCAAAGATAGCGGGAGAACGACATTCAGCAACAAAAGGAGAATCCGCCCATTGTTCCGCCGGATAGGGGAAGATAAGCACACCGGACCGGGGGAGACCTGCGGAGACACATCTAGGCCACCATTCCGACATGAAAAACACCCCCCCTTCTTTCTTTCTTTCTTTCTTTTTCTGTCTTTCTTTCATTCATTCATCGTCGTTATTCTGCAGACAAGCAGGGGGAAAACAAGCGGCCCCCTTTTCAGAAGCGGCCCCGTTTCGTCCCGCCTGCTGCCTGGCCTTCCGGGGTCCCGCGGATTCTTAGGAGTCCGCCTGACGGGCGGGGCAGGAAGCTCCCGAACGAGCGAGGCGAGGGGAACCATGCTGTTCCTCTTCGGGCGGCGGGAGGGGAAGCCGCGACCATCCCCACGGCAACACGCACCCCGCCCACCACGGAAAATACCCGGTCTCCTTCCCGCGAGGGAGCCGAGCGAGTGCGACCGCCAACCGCCAACTGCCAACCACCAACCGCCAACCCACACGCAGCGGGAATAAATTAATACATAAATGAATGAATGAATGAATGAATGAATGAATGAACGCGTGACCTCACGGCAGCCCGCAGAGCCGATTGGCCGTCTTCAGCCTGTGCGTGTTTCACGTTACGGAGCACGTTGGCGCGTCTGGTTCCCCTCCTGTCCGACCGCAGACTCAGACCGAGCCATGCACCGCCACCCCCCCCCAAAAGAGAACGACGGGCCGTTTCTGAGACAGCTGCCTGCGGGTGCGTGCTCTGTCACGCCGGGTTTGGGTTTGGGTCGAGTTCGGGTTTGGGGGGGGACCTGCAGGCGAGCACTCGCCCCAAAGACAGACGAGCACACGCTGGTCTGAAATGTGGAGTTGGGCTACGCGTAACGCAGTGAAGCTGAGGAGCGAGCGAGATCGTGGTCACACGTTCAGCCCCTAAATCACCAGCAGGCTGCGTCCCACAGGCCGAGAGAAAACCCAAACAACGGCAATCGCACCGGCAGACAGCCAGATAACGCGCACAGTCAGGGAAATTAGCGGGCAAAGCAAGTCAATGAAAAGAGCGCAGTCAGCAGCTGCAACAGCAATGCACGGGTTTGCTGAGAGCAAGTCGGACGGTGAGACAGTGAGAAAAACTCACAGTGAGAAACACACACAATCAGCCAATGAGAACCATACAAAATCAGCCAATAAGAACCACAGACAATCTGCTAATGAGAACCATACACAATCAGCCAATGAAAACCACAGACAATCAGCCAATGAGAATGATACATAATCAGCCAATGAGAACCACAGACAACCTGCTAATGAGAGCTATACATAATCAGCCAATGAAAACCACACACAATCAACCAATGAGAACTATACATAATTAGCCAATGAGAAACATACATAACCAATCAATGAAATCGCAATCAGGCAGTCAGTCCACACAGAGTGCATGGAGGAGAACCACACAGAGTGCATCGAGAGGAACCACAGAAAGGCAGCCCACACACAGCATGGAAATCAAACAGCTAGAGGCACAGCGTGACCCAAGATCAGAAATCAAGACTTTCCAGTCACACTTTGGACAGCCACCCGAAGGCCTGCATCAAAGCTGTCAATCACTGCCCATAAGAGGTCATGATAGGCCCCTATCTCCCGCAGGGGAGGGGCTCCGAGGCCTTCATCTTTGGAGAGGGCCGCTCTCGGGCTCGAGCAAGCTCTCCAACAACAACAACACACACACGCAAGAAAAAAAAATAACATCCCTCTGAAGAGGGAGGTAAAAAAAGAAAAGAGAAACACACATGGAGGAAGAGAAGCAAGACAGATTACTTCTGAGAGAGAAAGCAGGAGGTGGGTTTGAAAGGAGGGCAGTTTTTAATTAAAAATGAAAATGAACAAAAGAACCAAGTTTTCTGCCTTTGAAGAGCAGAGGGCTGCTTGTCTCTGATGAGCAGTCGAGTGCCTCACTGCAGCAGCTCAGAATCAGGACTCTGACACACACACACACACACACACACACACACACACACACACAGACACAGGCACGCGCACGCGCACGCACGCACGCACGCACGCACGCACGCACACGCGCACGCGCACACGCACACGCACACGCACACGCGCACACGCACACACACACACGCACACACACGCACACACACGCACACACACACACACACACGCACACACACGCACACACACGCACACACACGCACACACACGCACACACGCCACACAAACTCTCTCACACACACTCTCTCACACACACGCTGCTCTGCCTCCAGAAAATGAATTCAAGCCGGCCCCTGCCCTCTGCTACCTCTCCACACGCACAGAGCAGCAGCCCCCTCCAGCACACACACCGAGCGCACTTCAGTCTCACTAATCAAGCGCGTCCTCTTCCCCATTCGGGGGGGGGGGGTCAAACCGCGGGCCCCGCCCCACACCGGGCCGGAGTCCTCCAGGAGCCAAACGCACCGCGATCACGGAGACATTCGCCGTCGCGCTCGCGAGAAATGACCGACAGCAGGCCGGCCGGCCGGCCTTTCCCCTCCCTCCTGTACCCGGCAGCGAGAGGCGGGAAGGTGGGGGAAGACCCCCAGCACCTCCGCTGAGAGGGTCACGCACCGAACAGCGAGGGGAAGGCGAAGGACCGCCCCCGCCTCTCCAAAGCCACGGCATTTACATTTATATTACACACCGTCTGTGAGGTGCTCCTGTCCACGGCAACCCGCAACGCGAGAGAACATGAGGGGTCATGACCTCATGCGCACACGAGTTACACGAGCAGAATAGTGAGTCAGTGATACAGACCAGAATAATAACACACAGAGACCAGCGTCAGTGATACAGGCCAGACTAATAACACACAGAGACCAGCGTCAGTAATACAGAGCAGAATAATAACACACAGAGACCAGCATCAGTGATACAGACCAGACTAATAACACACAGAGACCAGCATCAGTGATACAGACCAGACTAATAACACACAGAGACCAGCGTCAGTGATACAGGCCAGACTAATAACACACAGAGACCAGCGTCAGTAATACAGAGCAGAATAATAACACACAGAGACCAGCGTCAGTGATACAGACCAGACTAATAACACACAGAGACCAGCGTCAGTGATACAGAGACCAGCGCCAGTGATACAGAGCAGAATAATAACACTCAGAGACCAGCGTCAGTGATACAGACCAGACTAATAACACACAGAGACCAGCGTCAGTGATACAGACCAGACTAATAACACTCTGAGACTAGCACCAGTACACAGCAGGGATCTGTTTTTGGTGCGTTTTGGCAGTTCGCCCAAGTGCTTCATTTAAGTCATTGATTGGCTGAAGAGTCACCACACTTTGTTTCCAAAGCCTAATTTGGCTGCCGCACATTACAATAAAACCACAAAAATTGCCAGCAACAGTTTGAGATTTCTGCTGTACGTACGCAATATCGTTAAAAAAAAATAAAATAGTTAATGTAGAAAACCCATGGAGTACAGTCTCCACGGCAACTCTCCAGAAACAATCCAAAGGAGGATCCTACAGGACTGCACGTGCAGCACTGACACTGAATTCCCAGAGTGCTTCTTAACCGTCAGGCACAGAACACCTGGAGTGCCTGATGCTTCTGGAGAAACAGGACCCAACATTTGATCGAACTTCCTGTTTGGGAGCTTACTTCCTGTTTCGATCTGACAGAAGAATCACCGACCGCCTCGAGGAAAGCTAAGCTGGCATTAGCATCACCGCTGTGCCCTTGATTCCAACAGTCCGAGGGACTGAACATCGACAGAAAAGCCGTGAGAAAGACCGATGTCTGCGTTGAGCTTACACAAGGCTTGAAGTCAATCTACTGCACATCCCCATGCACGAGTGTGCGTGCAGTTGTATTCTGCTTCAGATGTTGTCTGACAACCCTGCTGTTTATATGTGGGAATAAACACAGCAGCGTTTTCCCCAATCGCAGTCCATTTCAGAAACGATGGATGGCCCCCTGTATTCAGTCGACATTTGTCCTTAGATTTTGGGATGGTAGATTAGTGTTAATGATTTCCGAACACGCCACACTGTGTGTTGTGAACAAAAAAAATATGTATGTCAGCCAAAGCTGAGGAGACATTTTGAATGAATCCCAGCCAATGTCTATGAATTACGAGGTAATCTCAGACACTGGGACATACGTTGAAACAGAGAGTACCTTGTTCATATCCGTTTATCTGCAAACGGCTTTATGAGAGAGAGAGAGAGAGAGAGATGGAAAGAGAGATAGGGAATGAGAATTAGAACAAGAGCAAACACCAGAGACAGACAGTGAGAGACGCACAGAGAGAACAGAGAAACAGACAGAAAGAGCGAGAGGCGGAGATGTTGCGTGTGAGAAAAACACAAAGGGATGGAGTGAGAGACACACAGAGCAGGAGAGGGAAATGGAGGGAAAGAGACAAGTCTCCCTCCAAGTCCACAGGGAGGGGGGGGGGGGGGTGGGGGGAGGTGTTGATGTTAGTCAGAATCACTTCAGGAAGACAGTTGTCACGAAAGGCCCCCCGAGAGACGAGCCGTCCAGCAGGAACGCCTGCGCAGAAGTCCGGGAGAGAACCGCACCGCTGACATCACCGACGGGTTTCGGAGTCAGGCCGGCCTCGGGAATCAGCACTTTCTGAACCAAATTAGCCCCGCCGGTGAAACCGCTGAGCTTTCACGCCCTTAACCGCATCAGACTTTAAAACTGAATTACAGACGACCGGGAGCGTGCCGTGACTAACGCTCACGGAATCGCCTTCCCTCCCGCGAAGAGGCCCGCGGTCCAGGGGCGGGGGGGCGGGACCGGTTCAGCCACGCGGTGCCGTCGAATAAACGGGGAACGAAACGCTTATGGCGGTAACGAGAAGAGCTTCGCCTTCCAAACACACGCGCGCGCACCGAATCGTTTCGGAGAGCCGCGAACGTTCAGCTGCACAATAGTCAGAGAGAGGGATGACCGCTCTTTATAGTTCATCGATTTAGTTTAAGCCGACCGCGATCGATCCGCCGGCCGCCTCGTCCCCCCGCACAGTCCAGACACATCGGCCCAACGGGACCAAGTGAACCGTTATGGCAAGCCGGCACAAAACCGCTGAATTCAGATCAATCAGTGGATACACTGCCGGCGCTTTTTTAAAAGAAAACAACAACAAAAATTGAGTCATTTCAATCATATTTTAAATTTTTTTTAAATCAATGGACAGTGTGACAAAGGGCATACTTTTTAACAAAGTTGGCTAGGGGACCAATGTTTCACTGCTCTCTAGCGACCCCTGCTGGGTGCCTGTGAACTGCATGCCAAATAATAGGTCCTCCTCTGACTCTACTCAACGCAAGCCTGGCTGTGGGCTGCGGTGTGAAAAGAAGCAGCTGGCGACACCACGTTTTGTAGGAGAACGGAGGTTTTTTTACATATTTATTCAGTGAGCAGTCATCTTTCATATCTGATATTCTGCAGACTGAATTAATGGAGACGGATCTTCCAATTGTTCTCCTCCGGGCGGGGGGATAGGGAACAGGCTGGGTCCAGGACAGCAACTTGTACGTACCAGCGTGCCTAATTGTTAATCCCAGAACTATTACACCCCCCGCATCCAGCCACTGAAGCTATTAATTCCTCAATTATACCTGCCATTGTGCAATGAGTGATATGTCCCCCGGGGGCCATTTCTCATTATTGGATACACACCGTCCCGGACCAGCAAGCCAGGCAGGCTTTTAATAATATTTTAGGAGGCAGATTAAAACGTAGCAGAGGCACTGTTAGGGATATGCGGGGGCGGGGCCGGGTCCTCTGGGGTGAATGTCAGAAGACAATCAAATTAAAAGCCGGTGCAAATTTCCATACAATGGTGCAGGTCGTGAAACGGACATTACTGCGCCTGTTTCCCTAAGACTGAGGGGAAAGGACAGGATCCACGCCTCAATAATGGATGAGTGACAGGAGGCCCCAGAAAGCACGTCTTAGAATTCCACAGAGCAAAAAACACACACACACACACACAGACACAGACACACACACATACACACACACACACACACATACACACACACAAACACAGACAGACACACACACACACGTACACAAGCAGACACAGACACACACACGCACACACACACACACACACACACACACACACGCACACAAACACACACACACACACACAAACACACACACACGCGTACACAAACACACACACAAACACACAGAAATATTGCAGTGGACACAGAAGCATAGAATAATAATAATAATATTTTTGTTATTATAATATCATTTTATCTGCAGAGCTGCTTCAATACAAAACCGTCACTGATTCACCGGTAACAGGACTCAGAACTAACACAACCGAAACTGTATCACATGAAATATTTAAACACATTTAGCCTACACGCACAGCACCGTTTTGTACAAAAAAAATCCATCCAAAAGTGCTTCACAGTCATGGCCTAAGTGCAGAGGATAAATAAAGACAAATAAAGGAACTAGCGGTGCTCGCACTGTAAATCGACCCGAGCTTGGGTCTGAGCTCACAGCATGAAGAGTACTAACACTCAGACTGACGGTGTAGGGAGGGTGTTATGCGGCGAGGGGACAACACAAAAAACACACAAGGGGGAAGATACAGACAGAGAAAAGGAGAGAAATTCATTCAGAGAGAGAGAAAGAGAAAGATAGAGACGGAGAAAGGTAGGAGCAAAGGTAGCCAGAGAGAAAGATTCAGATAGACATATAGAGAGAAAATCAGAGATAAAGAGGTTCGGAGAAAGAGACAGAGAGAGAGAGAGAGAGAGAGAGAGGGTGAGAGAGAGAGAGAGAGAGGGTGACATATCGAGACAAAGAAAGGTTGGGGAAAGGGGCAGACAGAGGGAGACAGAGAGAGATAGAGAGACTGAAAGAGAAAAAAAAGATTCACACAGACATACAGACAGAGAAAAGGAGAGACAAAGCAATTCAGAAAAAGAGAGAAAGAGGCAGAGAGAGGGAGAAAGGTAGGCGCAGAGGTAGACAGGGAGAAAAGAGACACAAAGAGAGAGAAAGAGAGGGAGAGAGGGAGTAAGGTAGGGGCAGATGTAGACAGGGATAAAAGAGACACAATGAGAGAGAGAGAGAGAGAGAGAGAGAGAGAGAGAGAGAGAGAGAGAGAGCGAGAGAGCGGGAGAGAGATAGAGGAAGGGGGGAGGTGATTTTTTAAGTGCATCCGCTCACACAACCGAAGGCCATTAAGAGCACACTCGCTGGTTCGCACAGCAAGCCCGCTAAATGTGACTAGAGAAAAAGAGAGGGATTCTCATTCATCAGAGCGAGAGGAAGGGAACAACATAACCCGCACGGCCCGTTTCATCTTAGAACCTTCAGCAACAAACCACCCCCACCCCACCCCCACCCCCCAACACTTACAATATATTTTCTGTTGATTATAATGCCTACTGAACTGATGAGGGCGTGAGGCACCGTTTTAAATGTACGGCTCTGTTGAAAGAACCAAGGCTCTACACTTACTACACTTTACCAGCGTTACTACGGACCAATCAGCCCAGCGTTACCACGGTTTCAGCAATTCACGTCCGTCCTTCTGCAACGCGCTCGCGTGTTTTGACTTCTTCGCCGAAGTAGACACAACACGGCACGGCTGTATCCCGGCAACGTGTCACAGCTGTATCCCGGCAACGCGGTTCCCGTGAAGTCCTGCCGAAGCGCCCGGGGGGCTCACAGCGGCATCATCCGGCTTCCAGGGGGGGGGGAAAAACGGCTTCATTAAGGACTCCTCCCACCTCCTTTCTGAAAAACGTACCCCGCTTGACTTCAGCGCACCCAAAATCGGCCGCCACCGCAAAGCAATTTCGCAGAAGGGAAATGCCATTCAAATTCACCCCCCTCCCCTCTCCCCACCGCCCCCCAGATCAAATCTGAAAGCGAAATAATGAAATGAGATGCTCGCAGGCAGACAGCACCCCCCCAAAAAAAGGAGGAAGAGAAAAAGATAAAGACAATAGAAATATCTACCCAACTGGAAAAGACAGCCACGCCGCTACGTGAGGTCACGCAGGGACGGCGGTACGAACGGCTAGGGCGCGGCTTCGGCTCCACATCACCGTGGAGACGGAACTCGGCGCGAAGTTCCCGCGGACGCGATTCGCACTCGGGAGTGTCACCTCAGCGCTGCAAAGTCACGGTCGCGCTCAGGTGCGTCAGACAGGCGAAGGTCTCACGACATCGCCTCAGTCAGGGGTGGAACATCGAAAAAGAAGGTTCCGCTGTTTGCCTCTGGTACAATCTGAAACCCCCCCCAAAATGAAACCATCCATGAGGAGATTCACACAGTCAGAAGATAACCGGGGTGTTAATGGAGAAGTTGGCCAGATCTTTCGTGACCCAATCAAGCTCTGAGACTGATCGGGCAAGCTTTAGTTCAGGGGTGGCTATGGAGACCAAGCTCCATAAACCATACCATCCTCCCTCCCCCTCCAAACGTGCTAAAAACAATAACCATCAGTGAAGGTCAAACTCCAAATGCAGAATGCCACAGTCACAGACGGAGAGTCAAGGGCTGGCCGGAAGCAACAGATTGCCTCCGTAGAGCAGTAGGCTACAAAATCTGACCTGGGTCACCGGTCGTCCCCGTGACAAATCCGACGAGAGAGTTTAGAGAGGAGCAGGAAAAAGGTCCCTGTGGCGGCGGCTCCCGTTCCTCGTCCGCTCTGGGGGACCGAGGTGCCCCCCCGCGCAGCGTCCAGTGTCCCGCGGACGCAGCCGTTCTCCGGTCGAAGCATCGCCCCTCGTCCCTCGAAGCCGTCCTCGCCTCCGTCGCCGCGCGGGACGAGCGCGCCGCTAATCGAAAACGACGCGCCTCGCGCAAACATTCGTCTCTCCGAGCCTTCGCCCCCCCCCCGGCCTCCGTCGCCAGAGTCCAATCAGCAGCCGACGGTCACACCACCTGCTCGTCATCTGCCTGTCACATCCGCTCGTCAATAACAATTATTCCACCCCCCCCCCAGCACTAATTTCTTAAGACTTAATTTGCCCGAAAGGCTGGAAGAGCAGAGCAGAGCAGGCAGTGGCTGCAGGTCCTTATTGACTCAACCAGACGCTATATATACACGAGTTCCTGGCTCTTCTTCTTTTTTAGAGCCTCCTGGTGGGGACGCTCCTGACCTTTGACCTCAGGGTTCAAAGGTCAGGGGGGCGATCACACCGCTAGGCCGAGGTGCCGAGGCGCGGCAAGGATTTGCCAGAGAGGAAAAAAATACATCAGGACCGCTTAGATTCCACCGATCTTATCCATCACCCGAGAATCGCGTTATCGCCCTCACATTTCATTTAACCTCATTCATGAATTCTTTCATGAGTTTGCCCGAGCTGAGGGCGGCTCTCCTCGGAGTCTTCTGCAGCTCGTTCCGTTTAGCATATCACTGATGTCATGGAAAAAAACCTGCAAAGCCCCCCGACTGAACTGAAACTGCGGTGTGCGTGCGTCAGTGCCGCTTGGTCAGTCCTCTACAGGGCGTCGTGTCAGTCTTCCACACTGAACACGGGCTGCATGATGACAAAGAAAAAATAATTACGTTTTATAAATCCTACAAAGTGTTTTTTTTAAAAAAAAGGTCTCGTAAATGATACGGATCCCACAAAAGCAGTTTTGAATGTCACATCAAAGCACCCGTGTATTCATTTTTGCATATGTAAAAAGAAACCAGACAGGATTCAACTCCAGCTGGGAAATAAATGCGTGAAGCAAAGCAAACATACAGTATGTCAAAATTCCAAAAGGGTCAACCTCGATTTGTACTGTCAGAATTCCCAAGGCTGAATCTCGATTTGTACTGTCAGAATTCCAAAGGCTGAACCTCGATTTGTACTGTCAGAATTCCAAAGGATCAACCTCGATTTGTACTGTCAGAGTTCCCAAGGCTGAACCTTGGAATTCCAAAGTACTGTCAGAATTCCAAAGGCTCAACCTCGATTTGTACTGTCATAATTCCCAAGGCTGAACCTCGGAATTCCAAAGTACTGTCAGAATTCCAAAGGCTCAACCTCGATTTGTACTGTCAGAATTCCCAAGGGTCAGCCTCAATTTGTACCATAACTTTGACAAAAAAAGCGGGGGGGCGGGAGGGGGATTGGCAGGGAGGGGGTAGCAGTAACCTTGATTATCTGGCCTTGTAACGCCCCCCCTCTCTGCATTTCCATCCACAAATGTCGTTCTGAGGGTTGAGCTTTTTTTTGTCCGACCGGCGGAAAACCTCACGTTCCATTTCGCCCGAGGGCTTGCTCACACCCGGCGTAGCCAACCTTGCCTCTGTAAAATAAATTCCATTCCGTTTTCAGTGCCAGATACCGCACCTTCACCTCATTAGAGAAGGGCAATTCTGGCAGCCGATCAATTGTCAGAACACTGTGTTTTTTTTTTTCTTTTTTTGAAGGAAAAAATAGGGCAGGGATTGCATCTGTTGTTAAGTAACTCTGGCAAGGAAAGTGACTGTGGACTCAGAGATGATTCTTCAGTCCAGTTTCCAGGAAGTCCTTTGAACACCGGCTTTTACATAACATAATATAACATAATGATGAGAACAAGTCGTTCAGCCGAACAGTGCTTGCCATTTTCCTGACTAAATTGTCACAAGGACTTTTAAGCCACAAGGAGAGTGGTATTGTAGTTGAATAAAGAATTTTAACTGTGCATGACCATTTCTGTCATTTTAAACAAAATCTTCCATTTTAATCCATTCTTAAAATGTATTTAGCCGGTATCTTCCGTGATGTTTTCTTTCATGATTAAATAATACCCTTCAGTGGACTTTGCCAATAGGTTTGCATGTGACATGCCCGAAGCATGTTTCTCTGACCTTACTCAGCTTGCTTGGAGCACTAGAATGTTCTAAGACTGCTCGGGGAACGTCAGTCTGACAAGAAAACAGGAATCTCACGGGAGCCTTCTCCAACGTTCCGGAACCTTTTTGTGTTAGCTGAGCACGTCTACAACAAACCCTGGCTGCCAAAGCAAGAGCAGTGGCTCGTTCCCTAAACTAATAAGGGTTATAAGGCTTGTGTTAAGCTTCATAACCCACAACTGCATCGCCCAATCACCAGAACACTTACAACAATTCGTAAGGACGCATCTTTAAGAAGGTGCAAGCTTCGTACTGAACCACTAACACTGATAAATGGGATTTTGAACCTAAACAAAAGTGGAAATTTGGTTATTGAAAAACCGCAGTGTAGCTATATAACACAGTGAATAAATCCTTCTGAAGAACAGCCTGCGTCCACAGTCCCAGAGAACTTCAGGTTAGCGACGGCACTGAAACAGTAACAGGATTTGCCAGTCTTCCCCGCCAACTTCTTTATTTTGTTTTTTCATCCACATTGCACGGAGTTGCACTATCTCCGCAATAACATTCCAGTATGATAATGTGCGGTTTCATCTCAGGTGAAAGACGCTAATCAAATGGAAGGCACCGGTTCATTTCCTCGCTTCGCGGATTCACTCGTCACAGAAGCTCAGCCGTCAGCTCACACGGAGGAAGCGTTATAATTACTGATCAGGCACAAAAAAGAAAAACTGCTCCAAAGTTTTAAAACCACGTAATGCCCTCCTCCCCCCGCCACAGAATCTGCACTGGAGAACCTCCAACTGACAATAAACATACATCAGTACGTGCTTTGGAAATCACAACTATTCCAAGCAAGACAAATCTTTTGATACTGCTTGTTTAGTCTAGTACCTTTTTTTTCCTGTTTGTTTTAAGTCACTTAGTTTAGACGTTAGACACAACAAAATAAATCCTGCTAGGCAGTGCAAAACGTTATGTTCAAAGTGTGAGAAATCAATAAGGTAAGATCTCCCAGAATCCCATCCCCCCACACCCCCCCACCCCCCCCCCCCCCCCCCAAGCACAAATTATTCCCAATCCGGTGCAGCCACTTCTCCCAACAGATGGAAGCCAATTAGCCACCTGCCTCGGGGAAAACACTTGGGTGCTCACGTGAAGCTTCGGGGCAGCTGAAGCAGGGTTGCCGGGTGGGTGGGGGGGGCGGGGGGGGGGGTGGCGGCAGACCTGCCACCGCTTTGGGAACGGCAGAATGGAGAATTAATGAGGGAGTGGCACCGGGGAGATCCGAAAAAGCGATGAGGGGGATCAAAACAGTCGCTAAGCAGAAGACGGAGAGGCAGCGACTATCTAGGCACCATCGCACCAAGCCTGTTTTTTTTTACCCCATGAGAATGAGTAAACAAATGACTTAATCTGTAGAACAATCTGCAGATTTAAAAAAAACGCTGCTTTTAAATGGGCTGGTGTCAGACTCTGAGTCTTTGTTGCCTTCGGGGTAGACCAACTCATTTCACAACAGAACAAGAAATGCTTTAACAGCATCAACACCAAAAATATTTTTTTAAATCGCTTAACGCCATTGATTCTATCAATTCTCTCATCGCTGTGTCAAGGCCTTGCCTCTGTCCAGTGATGTCACTTCCTCTCGTTTTCAAATCGAGCCACTGGACCAGAGACCTGCAGCTCGGACACCAGACTCGTTTCAAGAATAAGCACCCAAATCCACGGTGGAAGGTGTTCAGGTTTAACTTCTAACATGGTTGGTCAGGGTCACCTCTGGCATATACTGTATGGTAAAGGCTACAGTTTTGTAGGCCAAACACAGCTATGTAGGTCATTCAGTGGCAATGTCGTCTGTAGGATTTTAAAACTCACAGCCAATGGCGGCACAGAAAACAGAGCGAGATATGTCTAAAGAAAGAGATCAAGACTCCTCTGTCTGCAATATCAAAACCTGTCACAGGAAAAAAGGACGATGTCAGCCTCATCCTGGAGGCAGCCAGAACCTCTTTTTGATGCAACAATAACGCTTTGAAAAAAAACCCAAGTTTGATCTTGAAAAGTTTCTAGTCCCTCCGAAGCTGCCAAAAAAAAGGATTAAATAAAATGCCAAGAAGAATTAAACTCTGCGATACTGAAGACACATTTTGAACAGGAAATATATTCCACGGCTTCTGTGCTCTCAACTTCAAGGCACTTGTTTACTTCGCCACCCCCCAACCACCAAATGTGAAAACGGAAACTGGCACAGACTTACATAATGTCAATAAAGCTGGTTGAAATTCAAATGAGAGTACCACTATGCGCTACCAGTGGAATTCATACATGCAAATAGGTCTCTATGTTTAGACGAAAATAAAAAAACGGTTACCATCCTTACTGACTGGAAATTATTGAGCTGAGAGTCTATGATAATGCTGAGAGAACCTGGCCAATCAGAAAAGAGCAGGCCACACCCATTGTTCACCAGTAGGTGAGACCTTTCTTGCGGTGGTCAAGGCAGTGTGGGACTCTGAATGTGAAACCCAGTGAATAAATAGGAATCGAGGAACTCCCTGACTTCACAGCGCGCTCGACATTCAGACCCCTTCCTCGGTGCCAAGTTTATCGACGGCAGTTTACGCCATCTTAAAACTTAATCGTCACCCGGGAAGAAGAAATGGCCGACGGCCTGTCTCCATTTACACCGGACATCAATAGCTCTGATTTAATGCCGAAATAATTAAACGCAGTGAAATACGATGACCCCCGCCTCGGCCCGAGCTGCACAGTTAAAGCTCAGGCGGGTCTTCTGAGCAGGCAACACAGGAACACAAAGGAAGAGAAGCAGCCGTCTTCGTCTTTCCCACCGGGCTTCGCCGGCAAGGCGGCCCGTGGGCGAATTCTCCCGGCTTCCGAGCTGGGGACGGAACTCACCCACACTGTCACGCCACACAAAGAAGCAAAACAGTCCCACCATCCTACAACCGGCAGTGCAGTATAATGGGTAAGGAGCTGGTCTTGCAACGTAAAGGTCACAGGTTCGATTCCCAGACAGGACAATGCTGCTGTACCCTTGAGCAAGGTACTTAACCTGTGTTGCTTCAGTATATATCCGGACGTATCGCTCTGGATGCTAAATGCCTGTAATGTAATGCAATGAGCTTCTGAGCTAAAGACGACAATCAAGCCCAAAACTCTCCGCATCTTCCAATGCGTAGATTCACAACTGAATGGACACCTAAATAGCATCTAAGCCAGCGTCAGCTCAGCGTGCAGAGGTGACCAGTGATCAGGTTGCAGGTTTCAAAGCCCTGTTATAGTTCTACTGTCGCAGCCATGCGAACCAAATGAGCTGCCACTGACACTAATTAATTAAGTTAGAAAAATTAAAAGGAAAGCAGAGAGAGAGAGAAAAAAAAGCAGAGAGGGCTTTAGATCGGCAAAGACTTCCTCGCGAAGCGGAGCTTCGCATTTCAAGAATAAATTAAAGTCTGCGAACGCAGATGGTCGTCAGAGGTCTCAACACGCCCTTGCCGTGCCGATTAGGAACAGCACTTACTGTAGCACGGAAACGCACGCCAGTTTAGACACCGGTCAGGCGGTCAGACAGCTGTGTGCATTTACCATACGCCCACTCTCCCTCCAACAACTTCCATGCGTCTCCACAATTTATGTTCGTCTTTCCCGCCTTCAACCTAATTGATGGGGAATTGCTGAGAAACTATTGGTCGCATGCCCAAAAGTGGGCGGAGTCTATCTGAAGTGTCGTCCCGGGGGCTTGTAAGCGGAGAGGTACAGCCTAGACCTGGCGAACTAAGCTAGGAGCAAATTCACTTCTGATGTGGCTGTGCAGGTAAAGCTTAGCCGCCGCACCGCTTTACATGACCACCAGGGGGCGGTAAAACCATCGTCCCCCCCATCTGTCACACACACACACACAGGAACAGTGTACAGTTAACAGCAGGGCAATGACCTTCTCACCCACGCCTTTACTACCTGCCAGTCAGTTCTGATGTGCCAGAGCTTTCGAGGACCCATAACCACTGCCCATTCCTGGTCACAGAAGCACAGAGTACAACTGTGTCATTGATGGGGTCCCACCCCCCAATCTCAGGACGGGCCTGACATTCAGCGCCGCCCCACCCCCCACCCCCCACCCCCACCCCACCGGCTCACTCTACGTCATTTCCAGGACAGTGAGAATTTTATTTTATTTTTTTAATGTATGACAGTTCGAAATGGCAGCAGATCAGAAACTGTCACCATGGGCGGGGGGGGGGGGGGGGATTGTGTTCTACGTGTGAAATGTACAATGTGTGAGATGTGCAGTGTGCAAGGTACCCACTGATGCTACATGGCTCCTTTCAAGTGCATTCTTAGGTGCCGTGAATTCAGCCCTGAACACCCATGCCATTTAACTCCCACCAGTTTTGAACAGCAGGTAGCACTACCCTTTGAGTGTGTGTGTGTGTGTGTGTGTGTGTGCGTGTGTGTGTCTGTTCATGCGTGTGTGCATGTACAAAAACCACACAAATGTGACTGCTGCTGAGGGTCAGTCTGGAATAACCCCCATACATGGCAGATCTGGACTGAAGAGGAGCTCGAACAGATGGAAGCACTTAATTAAGCAAACCCCTGGTGAAAAAGCAAATGCAAATACGCGAGGGTGGGGGCCGGGGGCATAATAACGATACTTAAACTCCTGAGCGGTCATGCATTACTGTTTTTTTTTTTTTCTTTCTTTCCTTTCTGCTTTGTGTTCAGAATCCTTAGAGGGAAGAGGTGACTAGCCACCGATATTTGACGGAAGCCGCGCAGTCGCCCTTGCCAGCTCGTCATAAGGCAAGGTCTGTAATAATCATCACTCCAGTTTAAATGAGGATAAAGCTAACAGACAGACTCCGTGTCTCAACTGAGCCACTCGCACCTAAACTCGTCTTAATACCTTTCAGGAATAAGGCCGTCAGATCAGACCAGCGACCAGCGTTAAATCGGATGTCTTCATTGCGTACTGACGATGCCTACAGACACTTGGCACATTACAACGACGCTGTAACTCGTTCAATAAACTGCACCCCCGTTCCGAAGAAAATAGGCTACTGAGTACAGACGAGTGAGACAAGCGACACAGAAATTATTCTACTGATAAAACCCCCATATTTCACTGCGGTAACATTTAGCGCTACCTCAGTCAATCGTTAATCGAAAAACAAATTACTTAGGAGATTATTCCTAAACCTAAAGTACGCATTTTAGGATTACTGGTGATAATGCTGCCTTTTTCATATTTGCAGACAACTAACACATTTGCTGAATAACCTACCAACAGATGGGCATTGCTACAGTTATAAAATAAGGAAACTGAGCTTAAAAATAAAAAAGATTGAGACTTGTGAAAAAACACGCCAATAACAGAAAAAAAAACACTAGTAGTGAATGATACGAAATGTACTGTATAGCGTTCCTCTTGTACCCGATTATGTCATCGTATGTCCTCTCTCTTCGCAGGCAGCGAGACTACCCGAGGAGACGTGTTCAGGTCTGTCCGACAGACAGGAGGGCACCAGTGCGAACTAGCTTTGTTATACCCTGAATCTAATCACTCGCAGTAAATGTGTCAGGGCTCGATCTCACGGCACTGCACGAATAATAACACGTTCCTCTTCTGGATCTGCGCCTTGTTTGTTTACGAAAGAAAGCTGCAGACGCATAGTCAGGCCGCGTCGTGTTTAGAAAAAAAAATGCGATTTCATAGACATAAATGAAAATGATTGTGACAATGCCAAATAGTGCGAGTTATGCTCGACACGGTAACCTGCGAGGTTTGTTCTATTAGCATTGTGTCTATGTTTAGTAAAGTCTGACTAAATCGCAGCATATTAAAGTTTGGATCAAACGCAAGCAGAGGATATCGCACTTAGACAAACGCATTTTGTGATAAGACTTCAGAAATAAAACTTACTCTGTTTCAGTGGGGTAGGTACCGATCTACATTGAGGTAAACAAAAAATGCCCTAGTGCAGGAAGCAATTTCTTGTGCAGCTTATCAGACATATCAGGGTGACATTTCCTGTTACAGTAAGCTAACTTTGCTGTGCTAGAAACATTTAAAGAATAGCCGTTATGTAGGCTGGCTATTAAATATCTCTAGAATAGGGTGCATAGATAAATTAGCCCAAAGACAAAACTAAACCGTCACAGCTACCTAGGTAGCCAGATACATTCGGTTTGTTAGCCCTGTTTATATAGCTAATCTACACGCGTTCAAATAATGCTTTGGACGACATGAAAATAGCTCACCTTTAAAATCCTTTCACAAGTCATTAGCATATTAAGGTGTATCCACATTCGTTCTTTGCAGGCTGGTTAGGCAGCATTTAGGTCTTCATGTGAAGCTTGCTTTGGGTTTGCAAAGGCGTGCGCTCCCTCGTCTGCCTCAAATGTTTCTGTTTTCTCTTGTTTCAACCAACTACATAAAACCCCTCCCACCTCTCTAGTTTTACCAATGGCGGATCAGCTTCTTCCAAAAGACCACCCACTGCCTCAAACCACGCCCCCTGTTTAACATTCCAAAATCGAACTCCCCGTTTCCACTGATTTTTTGAAGTGTGTCACGGTTTGGAAAAAATTAACGAACAAAATTAGGGAACGAACTCCGCTGCAGTGCGCAATAATTTGTGGATGGGAAATGACCACCGGATATTAGTGCAATATGTATTCATAGAAACCGTGACAATAGAATGTATTATTAATGTTAGTGAAGCCTGGCTCAGTCGAACTATTTCAATTTGAATTTTATATGAGTATCGTTTAATGACAACAGACATCAGGACCTGATATGGAAGAAAAGTGAATCTTCTAAAACAATTTGTACCATCTGTTTCAGCTGATAATAATAATAATAATAGGCCTACTAACTTTTCTTGCTTGGGGTGCTTTTCTTTTCTTTTCACTTAAAAGTCGTAGAAGGTTATTGTGTCCAGTTGCGCTGGACTAGACTTCAGTATGGCCAAGGAACGGTACCTGAACCATGGGTCAGAACCAATTTTTGGAACCCTGAAAAGGAATGGTGTAAAAGGCTAAAAAGAACCAGCCTGTATGGCCTAATTGAGTCAATTATGGCAATTTTTTTCCCTTTTAATTCAAAAACATGAGCAACATGCAAAAAAAAAAGTTTAAATCAGGCCTCATTCTCAGAGAAATGGAATGTCATTACTACAGGAAGCCAGCCAGCCAGTCAGTCAGTCAGCCAGTCAGTCAGTCAGTCAGTCAGTCAGCCAGCCAGTCAGTCAGTCCGCCAGCCAGTCAGTCCGCCAGCCAGTCAGTCAGTCAGCCAGTCAGTCAGCCAGTCAGTCAGTCAGCCAGTCAGTCAGCCAGTCAGTCAGCCAGTCAGTCAGTCAGCCGCTAATCGAGGGACACTGCTGTGTGGGAGGGCTGCTCTTTCCAATAAGTGCTGCAAACGCAGCAATTTCTTACTAACGGCGGTGGCTCACTGATAATTCAACGGCTCATTAGGTGGGCTGTGGGCATCAGAACATTCGAGACACCCTTTATGGGACACTGCAAGGAAACTACAGCTGCTCAGGTTAGCATAAAATGGACCTCAGAGGCACACTGGAGCTAAATTGGTGTTTCTTGGTGGTTTTTTTTTTCTTCTTCTTCTTCTTTTTTTTGTGAGAGTGTATTACATTGCACGAAGGGCATAGCATGTTTGAAAATGTTTAATACAAACGTTCCATGAGCAGTTTCCTGTCACACTGGTTCCTCGACAATGTGAACTTGAAAGTACAGTACCTGCATGTTGCATTTGTGACAAGATTTTCATGCATAATAAGCAGACCATGTGTGCCTCTGAGTGTGTGTTTGTACCTGTGCATATATGTGTGTGCGTGTGTGTGCACACACGCGTGAATGGGTGTGTATGTACATGCGTGTGTGTGTGGTGTGCGTGTTCACGTGCATGTGTGTGGTGTGCATGTGTGTGTGGTGTGAGAGTTCATTCACATGTGTGTGTGTAGTTTGTGTGTGTGTCTGTTGTGCATGTGTGTGGTGTACGTGTACTCTGTGTGTGTGGTGTGTAAGTGTGTGTGTGTTTTCAAAAAACCAATCCATTGTGAATTTCCCGATGCATTTCATTAGCAGTATGGATCTGAACACTTGAAATGATAGGTCACTTCTGAATGACAGATCAGCCAATTAAAAATGAAAGAAATTACTGCAGAGTCATATCACACAGGAGCTACAGTTTTTTTTTTTGTTTTTTTTTTTTTTTTTTAAACAAAACAAGAGTCTGTTTACCATTCCAGTGATTCACCCGCGCCGCTCACAAGCAGCTTGTTCAGTAAGCTGTCAGCCATCAGTCTTTCAGGGCAATTATCTAGCCGCCCCGTCTGATTGCTGTCCAAAGACGAAACTCATTTCATTCATCCACCCTCAAGCCACCCTTTGGATGAGCCATTAAAACCCAACTGTTGGCTCGCTGTGGTCATTAAAGACGAACGAGTCGCTTACAACAAAAAAATGTTTAAAATGACACACGTCCAAAACCACATGTGAACACCCAACAAAACATTACATTCATGTGAAACATTACCCGTGGTGAGGGCGATTATTGGCGTACATATATTTTAACGTGTCAGTCCACATGCTGTTCCTTATCTTGTTTGTTTAGACAGTCTCTTCCGGGCGTCATTGCCAAAGGGCACATACTTGTGACGAAAATGGCAGTACGAATATTAAAGAAGCAGTAGGCCCGTGTGTTTTACTGGCTGTCATTCAAACAGGGAGCCGCACCAACACATTTTGTACCCGTTTAGGTGTAACACTGTACTTTTTACTCTGGGCGTGCGTACCTGGTCTTTGTACCCACACGCTCAGAACATAGTGTTCCGCTCTCGTGCCAAATTGAATCTCTTGCGTGTCTGTGTGTGTGTGTGTGTGTGTGTGTGTGTGCGCGCACGCACACGTGCGGGAGTGTGTAATGCGCGTATGAGTACGTTAGCACGTTAGCGCAAAGAAGAAGGGCACTGTGGTCCTGGTTGGTCTGCAGCAGCACTGTTCGAAGCAGACGTCTGTCGTCGCGGATTCTTTCGTACGATTGGCATCGCATGGCATGCAGTACTTTCTTCTTCTTCTTCTTCTTCTTCTTCTTCATTTGTGGTTGTTTCTGTTAATCTTTTTTTAACCCGCTCGCCATTCAGCTAGCATAGACGATGACAACACTCGCGCGGACGCGTAAACGTTTGATTGGCTGTCAGATCCAGGTCGGTTTGCGCCCTCCCAGGACTGGTCTAGGGGTCAGGCCAAGTGCCCGCAGGCGTACTAAATCGATTCGTTTTTAGACCAAACCTGTCACTGCACGACGACATTTAATAAACGACAAACTACTTTACGATTACAATCGACAATGACGGAGGTAGGCCTGTGTGTTATTCAGGAGTTTTCGGTCACGCAAGAACGCAGGTATTTATTTCTATCGATTGTTTTATTGTCTGTCGTGCTACTCACACATTTTGTGTCACGCCAAGAAGGGCTGTGCAACAGTAAACAGGATAATGCTGACTTGCCGGTTCTTGTCTTTCTTGTGGTTAAATCTGGGCATCAACCGAAAAGCTGCTGATAATTCTAGGAATAATACGATCGCAATTATCTGTAAGAGACTAAGTCAAAGTATAAACGATGCACACACAAAAAAAAACTGGATGAGTCACCGACAGACAAGTCGCAAGTTTCCACAAGTCCGAGCCGCTAGATCCCTCAGAGCTGAATCTATCTGACACGTATTGGGTGTCTTTGAACCATTTCTATTTAAAAACCAAAGCCTCCTTTTAACCGAGAAATTCTCTCACGTTCTTTCATTCGGCCGCGCGATCTGGAGTCTAAGTCTCCCCGGCACGAGATCCCCGGCGTTCGAATGAAAAGCGTAGGCGTCCGCCGCTGCTCGAGGCGGAACCGGAGTCGCGAAACAGGAGGTCGGTCTCCGTCCCCCACGGAGGGGTCAGAGCAGCCGACCGGAATGTTCCGGCACTGTGGAACGACTACTGCGTGGGGCGGGTGGGGCAGATCGGGGGGGGGGGGGGGGGGGGGGGGGTTTTCTCCGAATGCCCAGGTTACGTACATCAAACAGCAAGGCAGGAGAGCAGGCCAGCCGCGGCCGCGTGCCAACCCGGTCCAGCTTGGCACTGTTGGCAAACACCTGTCCATCCATTCACGGTACCCAATCACCCATTCTACGCCATTCGTTTTTACTGTAGTGCAGAGTCTGTATACTTCTGTAGTGGGTGGCGGGTTTCTGCAGTTCCTGCATTTAGCCTACTGAAAACACCCTCACAGCCTTACAAGGTAACGTTGAGGCGAGCAAAACAAAAATGAAACCGAGAACCTCCACTGTGGTTCTTTGATGTGCCCAACAGCACCATCACTTCCTGTGTGCCACAGTAATTACCACTGCCTGAGCTTAATAGGACACAACGGTTCACACATTTTTTAAAAATGGCCCAGAGGTAGCGTTTATTGATTTAAACCTTTTTTTCAGGATAACACATTTCTATTTACGATCTCTTTTTTTGTACAGAATAAGCTGACGTGCTGTAGACTTTATCACAGTGGAACTGTTAAGTTTGTCTTTCTAACTATTTGCAAACTTCAGGGTGACCTGTAGGCAGCCACATTTCTACCATTTTGTACCCCCTCTTTTCCTGAGCTGTTCAGTGCACAGCAGATTACAGAACAGGGCAGTACTGGTGCTTAAACATTACATGATGGGACAGAGATGGGAGGGAGTTTCAAAGAGTAGGGAGGGGGTGTTAAACCTGGAATCCCGATTAATTCGCACAGACAAGCTCTCCACATCTGGCCAAGTAAAAAGCCCCACCACATCTGGTTGGCTGCTCAATGCCATGCGTTCCCTGCCCAATTTCAGTCCCCTGATTGTCACAGTAAATGAGCATTCAGTTCTCAGATAATAAATAAATAAATAAAATGACACCTTGTCCACAGTGTACGAGCTGGTTTTCAGTTATAAAAATATATAAAATACATGCCGTTATTTCGAAAAATATATCCCGCCCAACGTCCTATTGCTGCATGTACAGGAATCACGACTATAACTCACATGCCAGAAGCAGGTAGTGGAAGGGTGATTTCATGTGGTAATTCATTCACGTTTTTTCTAATTATGTTGCCCTGTGCTGTATACGTACGGCTGCGAATCGAGCTGCTCTTAATTAATTCACTGAGCTGCAAGTTAAATAGCGGTTTGAATTTGACGCCTCTTGAAGGTTAACTGCTGTGAGTCCATTTGTTGGGAAAACATGTTGCTGCAGGTCTGTTTGTGCAAAAGATGACAGGGCTGCTTGTTAGCTGACTGCTTTGCAGGGGTTTTGGCCCTCTGGTGGTGAAATGCTGGTAGTGCCTGCCAAGGGAGACACTTCCTCTGGGAGAGTGAGAGAGTGGGTGAGTCTTTCACCCAAGAAACAGACAAGAAAGGCAGCAGGATAGACAGAGTGTGCAAGTGAGTGTCTGACTGAGTAAGTGAATGCACACGTGTGTGTGTGTGTGTATGAGCGTGTGTGTGAGCGAGCGCGAGCGAATGTGTGTGAGTGAAAGAATGTGAGTGTGTGAGAGTGTGTAAATGTGTGTGTGAGAGTGAATTTGTATGTGTGCGTGTGTGAGAGAGATAGTGAATGTGTGTGAATGTGTGTAGAGAGAGAGAGAGAGGGAGACGGAATGTGTGTGAGAGAGTGTGTGTGAGGGTTTCTACCTTTTCCAGGCTGGCTTCCAAACACAGCCAAAAGTAAGTTGTTTATTCAGCACATACTCTCAGGATCAGGGCTGCGATGTATTCAGCTTCGTGGATATGACCGTTGCAATGAAAATTAATTCCTGCTCCAGACGTATGTCAGACATTTTTGTTGTCTGCATCTAATTTCTCTTTCATTGCAGACTTTGGCCATGATTTGCCAGACAAGGCTTAGCCTGTGAAGGCATGTGTCTGGCAGTGCCTGGTTGATTTGAAATTCAGCAAAGAACTCCCTTCAGCGACGCCACATGAATCAAAATGTAATGGAGTTCCTTCTAAAACAATATCCTCTTAGTTCCATCCAGAGATTCCAAATACCTGTTGTGCTCAATAAGAAGCCATAAACAGAACCGTAAAAAAAAACAAAGTAAAATGGTAAATTTATCAGTACACCTGGGAATCACACACATCCGGGTTCTTCTACGTCCATTAAATTCCTAGTAAAGATGTACTTCCTGTTGTGATCCACTTCTTGATTTAATGGGAAAAGTGCCTAAAAACACCAATCCGATGGTCCCAAAGGATAATGAGCCAAACTGAGTATCTTAAGGGTCGTGTGCAAAAGCTGAGGCATGATGGGACTCTTTTGTTGTTTGTTAGTTTCCTCCAGTATATGAGGATGTTATTCTGGATTTTTTTATTCTTCTTCTTCTTTTTTGGAAGACAGACACCTTCAGCTGGGCGAGGAAGATGGATCACTCTGACATTCAGGGAGGGTGGGGGCGGGGGGTGTTATCGAAAGAGATTTTCTTTGGCAGAAAGTAAAATTGTCATGTTTTCTCACTGAATAGCGTGTTCAGTTATCTTGCCATTTGGCTGTCTTTATGTTCCATTTCAAAACTATTCCTGCAGCAAACCATAAATAAATACAAGAGATATGGTCTGAGTACTGGTTGGCAGTTGAATGATTTAGCAGTTGATTTAGTTTTTCATTTGTATAGATTCTGTGCACTTTTGGATTATCTCTGGGAAATTTGACTTTGAGTCTGACAGATACACCTGTATTGAAGTCACCTAAGCTCATGTTGCAAAAAAGGATGTCAGTTCATTTAATACATTTTTGATTAGATATAAATGGGTTGTTCTGAGGTGCTGCTGTTCTTAAGTGTTCACACAATGTGGAAGAACTGATCGAATGCATCAGGTGTCAGTATTGCGTAATCGTTAGGAAACCGTACTTGAAACTGTCCGTTGGATTCTCAGGTGGAGTGCCACTCTTGTACTCTTGATCAAGTAGTTGACCTTCATTCTGTAAATAGCCTATGCACCAACGCAAATGTAAAAAGTATGTAAGATGTATAAGTCGCTCTAAGGGTAGCATTTAATGCGTAAAATGTAAATACAAATGTATTGCCAGACCCTGTTATCTTAGTGAGGAATGAAGACTGTCTGAAAACAGCCTCTGCGTTTGCCCCCCCATCCTCAACGTCGCAAGAGCAGCACATTGAATGTTCACCCATATACAGAACACGGCTTTGCGCACGCAGACGCGCGACCCCCGATGCAACAGCTAATCCCAGCGTCCCGTTCGCAAACAGGCAGACATGACAGCTTTATGTTCTTCCGTTTACAAGTCACAACCGGAGGAGGCGTTACAGCAATGATCCATGTGCCTCATTTCGAAAAATAAACAAACGAAAGGGGACTTTTATCTCCTGCTGCTAAATCGTCATAATCTGCGGAGGAGCGATAGCAAGGATCACTGCATCCTGTTCGACAGCAAGCAGACAGAACTGAATTTGTATCTTCTCCCATTAGCTTACCGTTATCAGAGGACACGTCGCAGCTTTCAGTGAGGCGGTTATCATCTCCATCCGATTTTACACCCATTCACAGTCCTCTAGGTTTTTAACAGTGACTCATTCCACCACTTATCTCGCGTGGTAAACAGGTAGCGCACTTCATTACGCATAATGAGAGCCCTGTCCCGATGGCGCAGTGGCGCGTGGGCCCGTGCGCATCATGTGACACCTGCCGCAAACGTCCTTCAGCGTCGATTTACATTGTTTTTTACGTTCACGCGTTTAGCCGATGCTAATACTCAGAGCCACTCTCATTTCTGACACACAGTCCATTTGCACAGCTGGATGTGTCATCCCCAAGGCTCCTCCACACCTGGGAACTGAGGCCACAAGAGCTGTATGTTCCAGTTCCAAAACCATTTTACCAGAGGTGGAAAATCCTGGAAAATCCTGGTTCAGAAAGTAAAAGTCCTCACCCCAGTATGTTGTTCCAGTCACCTGGATTTGCTCATTAGTACAACTCCTCAGCCAGGAGGTAGAACTAAATTGTGAAGCCGGTGAAAGTTCAAAGATGGAAGAAGCACATGGTAGGACTTTTACTTTCTGACACCTGGACTTTCCACTTCTGTATTTTACTACAACCCTGGAATTCAAATCACGGTGCTCAAGGGAACAGAACTGCTGGTTTTCCACCCTCCCCTATCCTTGGAGTCAGGTTTCAATCAGTCTGGCAAATCTGTAGAATTATTTTTTCATTTAATTACGTGGGAAAACAAGAAAATCAGGCCTGGATTTGGGTTCGAGGGCCAGATTTGAATATACATGTACTACCCCGTATAATATTCAGGTAGTGTCTGTATCAGTTACACTCTGTAATCCAGGGGTCTCAAAATTCGGTCCCGTGGGGCTACAGCTGGTTTTTGTGATTTCCTTTCAATCAGCAGCCAATTTAGGCCTTGGAAACAAGGTGTGCAGACTATCTTTAGACAATCACTGACTTAAATGAAGCACTTACAGTATGTGCAGGAACACATCAGGAACCAGCAGACTCCCTGGCCCTCCAGGACTTAAGTTTGCGATCCCTGCTACGGCCATAATCCAGCCCAGGTTTACTTTTCTCCCAGGTAATTAACTGAACAATTAGTGCTACTGATTGCCCAAACTGTCTTCAGACCTGAGTCCATGTTTACCAGGACGTTATGGGCCAGTTAGAGCAGTTGGTAAATAAACGTGACTCATCTCACTGACACTGGGTTCGAGGTGCTACATCTATCTTTCTTTCTCCTTTTATTTCCAGAGCCTTTACACAGCGGCCAGAATTACCCAGAATTCAAAGCCCCGCTCCCTCTATGCCCTCTCAGTATAAGCAAGTTTGATATGACACGTTTGTATTACAATAGACTGGGGGGGGGGGGTGAGAAAGATTCGTATGTAAAACAGCATGTAAAACAGTCCGTTCACAGGAAATAGCAGATGTAAGGGGTGCATGCAGGGTTTAAATATTTCCTAGTATAAAAAAAAAAATTAATAGTGATATTTCTCAGCAATATTAATTTACAAGGGGAAAAAGCGCTGTAAACATTTCTGTTAATAATTTACATCTTCCGGGAAAATTCATTTGATAAGCCCTTTTGCCTCGGATGCAATTTTGCATGTCAGTCGATAAATTAACCAGACGCTCATTCTGTGTCCATTCGTCAAAAGCCATTCGCTGCATCAGAAGTGGCTGATTATCCTGGCTAATGGAGAGACTTGTGATCGGAGGGATGAATGGGGCCCATTACAGGCCATCAACCCCCCGTTTCTCCAAACTGGACCCAGCGCGGGACGGCTACGGCATCGTTTGAAAATCAGACCTTTGAAAATCAGACCTGCCGTCGCCGCCGTTTTTGGGTTACAACAAAACAAGAAAAACAAGAAACGTCGTTCTTTATTCCAGCAGAAGCACCAACAAGTTTTCATGCAAAGATGTGCAAATATGTAAGGGAAAAAAAGATATTAAAAGCATTGTATATACCAAAGCCCAGGGTGCGGCAGTGCATAATTTGTGGAGGAAATGTAGCAGTCTTTAGGATTGTTTTGGTCTTTTGGCAAACCACAATGAAATTTACCGTAATAATATTGAGGATATAATTCAGAATATTGAATTCAGAAGTGTTAAAAAGCTACCACGAAATACAAATTTAAGACGAGTTAGCGTATAGCAGTGCAGCAACACCGCAGATGCAGCAAGAGAAGTGTTTGTCTTTTTTTCCGTTTCACGCGAACAGCGCTATGTCAGATCGGCTTGTAGGACACACCTTGAAATGCCATTGCATGCTGGGAAGATGGAGGAAGAAAGCCGTTTTTCAGGGCGGAAGACTACTGAAGGGGGGGTAAAGTTTATTAAGCATTCTCATCGGGGGGTCCCGATTTCAAAGGCTGCAAATCCGCCAGCTCCAGATTCCGCGTTCCAACACCCATATCTCGCTCTCCAGATGCAGATTTTGTTCCCCTTCCCTTAAATATTTTCTCTGTGGATGAGCCCGGGCCTGATTAATCCCAAACTCCCAGGCTAGGAGTGATCAATGATTTCAGTAATTCGGCTGGCAAAGTGTTTGAGCCTTCTGAAACGGTGCCGCCATGAAGTGTCGTACAGTAGCCTACGTATGCGGTTTGAGAAATGAAAATGACTCATGTTTTAAACATGAATAACATCTTTTCACAAGCCCCCAAAAAGAGGCGGGGGCGGGGGCGGGGGCGGGGGGGAGGATATAGCTACTGTAGCTGTTGCTATGGTGAGGAGCTGTCACAGTGGGCCTTGAGGGGCTATTGATTTGACAGCACCTTTTTTAGAAAATAAAAATTAAGAAAATTAATGGTTCCAGGAACCCAGATTACACTGTTTGCTTGTAAACAAGCACGTTCGTATCATATCTTTGAATCTCCATTTCCAAATCTGCATGTCACCCAAGGCATCATGGGACGTGTCTCATTCTGAAGGTGTTTCCGTTTCTCATTCTGATTCATTAATCCACTTTTAAAAAGTGAAAACACACGCCTTGAATTCTGCACTCCGCATCCTTTTGCTGAAGAGAAAGAGATGAATGTCTTTGCTGAAGGGATAAAGGGACACACACACACACACACACACACACACACACACACTCGTTTCCTCCAGGTTCACTGAGGTTGCTTTAAACCCTGATACCTCTCGGCGCAGCGGTGTCCTTACACGAGGCGTTTATCCAGCCGTTCCGAACGAAACGTGCATCGTCTGAGACAGGACAAATCTCCTCAGGACTGCGAGCTCTGGAGAGGTTTTGTCTCTCATTAGGCAGTACAGCCCGACACTTAGCTACCTGAGTCCCCTCCAGCGGCCGCTCTGAACCAGCTTAGCTGCGGTTCGATGCTCTCAGCATGCTTGTGAGAGAAGAGAGAGTTTGGGTTTTTTTTTTTTTTGGGATGGGCCAAAACTTACAAATAAGTTTGTGGGCGGGGGGGGGGGGGGGTGTTTTTGTAGAACGCCCTTCATTGGAACCTGCTGTTGACTGCTGTTCTCCACAAGGCACACGCCTAAAAGCTTCAACTCTCCTCCTTACTTCCCCAGAATGCCCCCCCACCCCACCCCGAATGGCTTGCAGGGGCCCCTTTTAACTTTGTGATGTCATACTTTCCTGGCTCCCGCCCATTCATTGTTTTGACGCTGAAACGAAACACCAAAAATCCATTATTCCCATGGCGTCGGCCGCTGTTTTGTCCTGGGGGGTGGGGGGTGGGGGGTGGGGGGGGGGGTGTTACAGGAGGTGGGCTTCAGCCTATGACTCACTTATTCCTGAATGCAGATTAGCGTTGCTAATCTCTCATACCCCCCTCTGTTCATTCTGTTGCATCATGTATTGATTTAGAACCAATTCCCTGTTACTGAATTCTACAGCAGTTTTTTTTTTTTTTTTTTTTGCATTACTCACCTCATACCACTTTATTTATTTAAAGGAGATGCTTAGGGATGAAAGGCCAGGATCCTATCTGTGTTGGAGGTCAGCGCACTTATTTCCTGTCTTCGATCAGGGAAGTCACCCTGGTGGATTGCCTGCAGCAGGTTTTTCTAAAACAAGAAGAGATAAAAAACAAGCAATCTATTTATCTGGACTCTAAACCGTGCTCTTTTTTCCCCCCCCAGAACGGGTCACACTGGAAAAATGAATAAGAAAAATATTTTTGTCAGCCTCAGGATACATAGATACGGAGGGAACCCATCAGAGCTGCAGCCTGGCGTTCATACACAGTCTCCCTTTGTGTCCAGATGTGGGTCGAGTAGACTCCAGGTCCCGAAAATTGTTCAAACTCTTCAGACGCTAAAAGAAGGAAAACCCCCTACTGATCCCTGGGAAAATTTTTAATGAAGCATGTTACAGATGAAAACACAAAAGTCGTACACGTGAAGTTTCGATTTGGATATCGGTGGAAGTAGTGTTTGGTGAAAATAGCAGTGAATAGTCAGTCGGAATGTAAGTGGTAAGGTAACGGGTTCACGTACCTGATGGTCTGGGCATGTTGACTACGACTAGGAGTCACAGGTTACCTTTGGGCACTTTTTTTAAATAGTTTTGAGCCATTTAGGTAGCAGTGAAGGAACCCCTGAAGGAGAAAACTGAATGTTCCCCGTAGTTGACTGATGAATAAACTAGCCATGCCTAACCTACGCACAGTAAAATGTCCAGTGTTGATTTAACTCGGACAGTGCCTTTGTCAACTGAGCTAGAGCCCGTATCCCAGGGTTTTGAATACCAAAGCCTGCTGGAGCTACCAGCAACAATTCAGAGGCATTTTTGTGTTTTTGAGGGGGGGGAAAAAAAACCTGAAATCTGAATAAACTTCCTGGTCTCTCCAGCCTTTCTGTGTGTATAATGACAGGGAAAAAAAAAACATTTTATCAGACACGAAAGCTTTATCAGACACAAAAATGCGACCCTCACTGCAACGGGGAATTTCTCTGTGGACCTTTCCAGTTAATCTAGGATTCATCCTGTGGCATTTGAGCTGTTTTATCAATATTGGTGGACTTTTTGAATGGTTGTGACGGAACTTTTCCTGTTAGAATTTTTTTATGACTGGCAGGCCACCCTCCCCCCCCCCTCCCCACTGCCTCCCTCCCATGCCCCCTCCCCACCGCCTCCCTCCCACCCCCCCTCCCCACCGCCTCCCTCCTATGCCTGCACCCCTCAATCTGATGGATCATTTGTGTGGTTCTGCGTGCTTCTTTTCCTCCTTATAGCGTGTTCTGAGTAAAATGAATAGATTTGCGTGAATAAACAGTGTTAAATAATTCCTGCTTAATGTACAGCAGAGGCACCTTTTTTTTGGGGGGGGGGGGGTGAACAGTTTAGGATGAGCCCGAGGGCCCTGACTGATGGGGGCCCTGACTGATGGGGCCCCTCAAAAAATCGTGCCGTAATTGTGCAGGGATGCAGGGGTCACCTACCTGGGGTGCTGGAGCCCAACGTGACATCATCATTTCACGCCAGAATATTCCGCAGGGATTTTACTGGCCCCCCCCGGAGTGCACACTGCACCCCCAGGGCGCACAGTGGTGCGTTTCCAATTATAAAGCAGCACACATCCTCTTTAAATGAGGAGGTGAAGGGACAGTCCCCCCCCCCCCAAGCAGCATTCGCTGGTTAAATCCACCTAATTAAGAGGATTGTGCTTCTCGCCTAAGCCATACTTCTGCCCCTCAGTCTGTGATTTCCATCCCAATTAGACTGCAAATAAATTTAACAGAATTTAAGTGACACTTTGCAAGCAAGAAACAAAATTTGTGTGGACATGAAGTATTTAGTGAATAACACCTTACTAAGATACGTTATGTTGGTTTCTTTTAATTTGTCACCTGTTTGTGTGTATAAAATATTATTTATAACTATATAAATATATATAAATTATAAAGTGACATTTATAATCTTCCCTTGCAAGCCTCCTCTCTTCAACATAGGAACACTGACAGACAAATGGGCTTTGTTCAGCAAATGGTTGTTGTTTTTTTACAGAACATATATGCATATCTCAGGAGTGATGAACAAGCTTCAGGTAAACCTCCCAGGATGCAAAGCGGGGCATAGTTTTCAGCATTGCTCTCTGAGTATTAAAGATAGTGACACTTCAGCCCCTTCTTACAAAGGCAAAGAAAATCAAGATAATCAATTTAAGAGAAAATGAAATGGGAATGAACCGTGATATAGGAGCCCTTCCTGGATTACCTTGTAAAGTTAGAAAAGGCTCAAGGTAAAGTCCAGAAATATACCTTCTACACTATGGATTGTTCAGAGACAGTATTGATCCAATGACTATCAATGAATATCTTCATTGTACTGATGACTCAAATGCATACAGATAACACTTCTGAACCCGTGCCATTGTGTAACGGATATGGGACTGCCCTTTAGAACTGGAGTACACAACAGTACATTGTTAACATGTGGGATGTTTTACGGAACTGGACGCTATTTAAATTTGCGATGGCAAAAAATATTGTGTATTTAAAAAAAACAATATATGTATAATGTAAATTTTAAAAAACAGAAAATGTGAGCCTGCAAACATTTTAATTGGCTCAAGACATACATTATTTATATATATATATATATATATTTTTTTTTTTTTTTAATTATATATATATATATGTGTATATATTCTTGGTCTCATAAAAAATATACAATGTGGTCCAGCTTCCAGCAATGTGCGAGAGCATATTGTAGTGTGTGGGAGCCGCCCGTTCTCCTGGTACATGTGTTCCTTTTTTTTTTTTTTTTCGTCAGTGAAATACTTCCTGCTGTTTTTGTTTTGCAAAAGGCTCCCTGGGTCCTGGCTGGTAGTCCGTGCTGTGGGCTGACCTTGCGTAGAGGCAGTATTGCACTCGATTACCCCAGCATATGGCTCGCCAGCCCACAAGATAGAGAAAGCAAAATAAATTATCAAGAACACTTCAGCTGTGAGAGAAAAATAATGCGACTGCACAACAATGGCATCTTCCGTAACATTTTTTTTTTTAAGTCTCGTTATATCTCAGATAAGTCTGACGAACCTATTCCGTTTCCTTGTCTAACTTTGTGCAGTGTTCATTAATCGCCTAGCGTGCTATCTTCCGTACAGCCGACACCCGTGTCATGGGAGACTAAGCGCTGCTTACGAATGCAGAAATATTTAGAACAGCGGAGGGCGGCGGCATAGCTCCCCGACTCAACCCTGTTGAGACTTTTGGATCACAGACCCAACGCCCATCGCCGCAGCTCACTGCCGCCCGAAATTCACGGCGTTCGACGACGCCGGTTTAATGTGCGCCGGTCTCTATGGTTTCCCTTCAGTCGGCAGCCAGTTCAGGACTGTATGGACCTGTCGGCTCATCTGTGTCTTAAATGAAGCACCTGAGAGTGGTAATGCACTAGATATCAGCACAGGCAGCAGGACTACCCGGTCGATCAATAGGCTGCTTAACTGTTGGCAATGTGAGGGTGGCGAAGACTGAGGAAGTAATGTGTGTGTGCCTGTGTCTGTGTCTGTGGATGTGTGTATGAGTGTGTCTGTGGGTGTGGGTGTGTGTGTGTGTGTGTTCACCACCATTTTGTTCACTTGTTCCATCAATTAATTTTCAGTTAGCAGCCCTGGCAAAAGGGCTTTGGAGCTGCAAATGGACGCCATAGAAAAACAAGCAAGAAGTAATGTCAGGGCACCGTTAATATCAAAGGTGTTGCCCTCGGCAACCCCTTTCGCTGTTGTGAATACCGTGCTCTCAGATAGCACTCAAGTGCACTTCCCCCATTAGGCCACTCCATAGTACCGGCCCCCCTCCCCCCCTCCCCCCCCCCTCCACTCCACACGGATAATGTGTCCTCTGGACTTTTAAAGAGCAGAACTCAGCACTGACACATCTACAGCTCGAAAATGTGACTTTCTGGATGCATAATACACTTAGTTATTCGGGAAATATCGTCACCAAAAAAAAAAACAAGACAGAGATGATAAGGTCCCATTTAAAATGTATGTTTCTGTCAAGAAACTGAGCAGATCTGTCCCACTATTGCTAATGCATTATTAGCATGACAAACTGACTCTTTTCAATGCAGAGGTGACAAGGATAAGCAACAAATAATTACACAGATAAACCCTGAGCATTATATAGATTTTTTTTTTTTTAAACACAATTACACTTCATTGTAATGCAAGTTTTGACAAAGGCATGGACAAGAGTGATAGTGTTTCTACATTAGTAGTATAGCATAAAGTTTACGGAGTGTAACAGAAAGGTCACATGTTCGATTCCCAACTAGGACAGTGCTGTTGTACCCCTTGCATAATTAACCAAAATTGCTTCAGCACATATCCAGCTGATTACTATATTTTGCATGGCATCGATGTAAAGTTGCGTAAGTTGCTGTGGATAGGAGTATCTGCCAAATGCCAAGAATGCATTCGTTTTACAGGACATTGTGTAATGCATACACCACAGCAGCGGTGCGCAACAAGGGCTGAACCCGTTTAGGGATTCTGCTCCAACTTCTGCTCTTGATTATTTCACTAGCTCAATCGTATTTCGACATCTCAACATCTGTATAAACACCCAGCTACGGCCGCGGACTGCAAGTGCAACCTAAAGATGTTGCTGTGGCTCGTGGAAAGGAGTTAACCAGCGTAGCTTGTATAGCGGTCAGTAAACGGAAGCGAAGATAATTGGTTGGAACAAAAAACCGGCAACGTGGATCGGCCTCTCCAGGACTGGAGGTATGGACCCTGGCATCACACGCTACTGTGCCTCTCCCCTTGTCAGAGGCAAGCAGTAACAATGGGGTACATAGTAATTGGGGGGGGGGGGGGGGGGTGTCAGAGCTCTGACAAGCAAAGCCAAATAATGGCCAGGCTGCCCTCACTGTCAGAACCCCCCTTCACCCCCCCCCCCCCCCCCACCCCCCTCCCCTCTCCCCTCCCCTCCTCTCGCCCGAGTTCTCAGCCGCCAAGAGTTTCTCAGAATTCCAACAACGGACGTCAGGTCAACCGGATCCGCACAGTAAATTCACCTTCAGCGCGCGCCAGGGCAGGGATCTCAAACTCCCGTCTCGCTTCTCGCCTCAGCGACACACGCCTCGTTTACAAGGCCCTAATTGGCTGCTGATTGGAAGAAGAAGAAAAAAGAAAAAAAACCCTGCAGACCCTGCAGTCCACCGGGACCGGGGTTTGATATTCCTGCTCTAGAGACAAGAGCATCTGAGGTCAAGAGGACCAGCTCGCTAGCTTCTCAACGCTACGGAACCGAGTAAGTCAGTCGGGGGAAGAGACGCGGTGTGAATCTTGATGTTGCTCTGCAGCAAAACAGAAGGGAGAATGTGTCTGTGCTGCGGTCCCTACAGGTTCAACTCTCTCTAAAAATTTTTTTTTTTAAAAACCGTTTAACTTTGAGGAAAATTAAACTGATGCACATATACATACAACATCAATTATTTATTTTCTTTGTAATTAAAGCTTTGACAGTCACAGTGTATAGCCAGCGCCCTGTAGTCTCAGAATTACTTTTCAAAAAAGCTTCTAAACATTTGGACCCCCTGCACGGGTCACCCCCCCCCCCCCCCCCCACCTGGGGTGACCCGCGCAGGGTCCGCTAAAGCAGCGGCCCAGGAAGACTGAGAGAGGAGGAGCATGTCCGTCCTGAGAGCGTAGCGCGGGGGGGGGGGGGGGGGCAAAGGGGACGAACTGCATTAAAAAGATGACATCATGATGACGTTTGTCAAATGCCTGCTGTCAAACCCCACCCTGGATGATAAATTGCCCCCCCCAGTATGCAGACACACATGCAAACACACACGTATGCATGCACACAGAGGCAAACACACACACACACACGTACACATGCATGCAGGCACACCTGCCTGCACATATATGCACACACACACAAATACACACATATACATGCACACACACACATACACAAGACACACACACACGCACACAGACGTAAATATACACAAACTCACACATGCGTACATATACATGCACACACACACACACACACACAAATACTGTGAGCAGTTGCTTTCTGCACAGTTGACTGTCGTCACACAGCCCCATCCTGGAACAGCTGTACACCTCCAGCCCTCCAAGGTGACCAGTTCTCCAGGGGCTTGTTTTCAGCTCATAACTGGAGCTATTGTGTAGACAGGAAGTCAGTTTCCAATTAATGTACAGGTCTGCAAGCATCCAAGAATGAGGCAAGGAGGAAAGACAAAGGCGTCTGTTTTCCACTGAAAGACTGAAGCTAACCCTCTGAGCCCTCCAAGCCCAAGGCACACAAAAAACAAACAACAAAAAAAGTTTTTAAAGTTTAACAGAATGTTTTCTCCCCTACAGACCTGGGCCATGGCTGATTTGAACGAAACTATTCTATCATTTGCATCTTCATTAAAAACACCATCAACGCAACAAAACTTTCTTTTCAGATTTCAAATGAAGTGAAACAAGTCCCCCACTCGCTCAGAAGTGGCACTTGTCTACTTTCTCCCAAAAAAAAAAAAAATGCAATTATAATTTGATTACAAATCGTTGCTGTAGCCTTTTGCCTCACGCCAAATGCAACAAACGAACGAAAAATCGTTCTTGCCGTTTCACCTTTTATCGCAGGCTGACGGAGCACTGAAGTGTTGAAACGGCTTGTAAATTCTCTTGCGTGCGCTCGACCGTAACACAAACACAATCACGCACAATCGCACAGTGCCCGCCCAAAGGATCGAGTCTAATTTTGTCAAACAATGCGTGGAAGGCAGCACTGTTGCAACGCATTAACGGAAGTCAACAGGAACAGTCCTCTGGTTCCAACAGTTCCATTTGAGACAAGTGAACCAGAAAAAACGGCGGTGTGGGGGTAGGGGACAGGTGACTGTGGCAGATCACAGATTATGCCATGGGGGGTTTCTTTGTCATTGTATTTATAAACATTGAGGCAGTATCAGGATATCTAGGGGGCACCATTTGTGTTGGAAGAGGATGCATCAGCATTAAATGCTGCCTTATCCAGTGTCAGTTCAAATTGGGTTTCTTCTGCCTTAAGAATCTCTTGTCATACGTTCCAGAGCTCCCTCGTTTAAAAATATATTTTTAGTTGAGAACTGAAAGGTTAAACTCAGGCCTACACAAAATTATTTCCTACAACAAACGCATATTGGACAGCTGTTACATAACTCAACGTCCTGATCTTGATTTTATCAACGCGTTGACAACGTGTAATGCCACAGAGCTGAACATCTAGGTCGTGGAATCGCATCTGGATCAAAGATGCATATGACAAGCGTTCACATTTTGGAACATCCTATCCCGCCCACCACAGGAAAACCATGACAACCCCCCGAGACTCTGTGTCTCGTTTTCGTACAGTGACGATAATAAACGTTGAAAATTAGGAAGACACTGAAGAAATTAGCAATGTAAAGATGCCGGATTAAAAATAATATTCAGATACTATCAGAACATTAACATCCGCATCAGCGTCTCGTTATTTGGCTTAGGCCTATAATTAAAATAACTACCGTCTTTAAAAAAAGGTTTAAAAAATATAGAAAATCAGTGGAAGCCAAAGAAAAAGGAGAAAAAGGAGAAGCGTCGTGTGCCGCTGTGGCTGGTAGTGCGTGAGAGTGTACTGAGACCGGGAGGGGAAGTGCCTCAGTCAGTACATTGATGCAACTTTGGCTTTTTGTCAAACGACAAACGCGGGCCTTCTTCCTCAATCCCCACCGCACTTCCTCTTGCACGCTTCTAACAAACTAACCATGTGCGACGATCCGTTTACTTTTGGCGTGCTCGAGTTTTAGGACCGCCCATCCGGTTTATCGCAGCTAACAACCGTCCCTTCCTTCATTAAAAAAAAATAAAAAATAAAAAACTTCCCCTGAACCTTAATGTTGGTTCGGTCTCACAATTTAGAAAGAAAACAGCTCAGTGCTCGGGTGCCTGCTTTTTTTCCCTGATATGGGAAAATTCACAAACACGTTTTTTGGAACAGACTGCAACAGACCTGGGGCGGGGGGGGCTGTGTATGAATGTTTTCGTTCTAATCACAACTGCAATCGCATAATTAACTGAGTGAAATGTGTACCAGTGTTGGCAGTTAGAGAGCCGCGGCGTGTCAGCAAAACCGACACCAAGACAGTCGGAGTCTCCCGTCCTCACCGCTCCCGCTCCAACTTGGATTATGCAGGGAAATCGCGAGCCAGTTCACCGCATCGGCAGTTTGCGGACAGCTGTGCTTCTTCAAATCGTTTAAATGTAAAGAAATATCAATCCTCACTGAATCCAAAAAATAATTTAAAGGAGATGGGGTGGGGGGGTATTCTCTTTTCAAAGGACTGAGCACCTCATACAAAACCAGGCCCTCCGAGGAGCGCATCTCACAGCCTAAAGAAATCCGCTTGGGTCGATATGAGAGCGAAGAACCAAGGGCTTCGAGGAAATTAGGAGCCGCTCATGTGCAGATTGATTTTCCCCATCCGTGGTCCAACATCACACACGCACGGACAATCTATACTTTAAAAGCCCATTCCCTCTGGGTTGTACAATAACAAAAAAAAAAAAAGAAAATCTTATTTCTGCCGTTCCCGTGATGTTACATGAATCCAAGTAGCCTGGGAAGATCAAAAGAATGCAATTTCCCCAAAAACAAGGCTCACTGCACACTGCTTAGGCAGTCTCGCTCCCAACGCGATGAACTGCAGCGAGATAACAGGCAATTGCCTGTTCCTTTTTCGGGCTTAAAACAGAAGCATTTTACTCCATAAAACCGAAAATATACAGCCCATTAAACAGCCACACTGGATTACAGGGTTATAGCAGGAATACGTTTGTTTCAGAGAAGTGTAAATCGAGCAGATACAGTGCACCTGGTATTCAACAAAAAATACTCAATTTCTATAATCTTCGAACATTTCATAACTGTTTCTACGCCAATGTAAAAACTTATTCACAATTTGAAAAGAAATCGTCGTCTGCAAATCCAAGCAGAAAAACAAACAAAAAAATCTAACCAAGGTCAGACAAATTAAAAATGTTCCTTTTAACTTTGAAAATAATGTTAGAGCAAATAGCTCTGCGTGACACTGAAACTCAAGCTTGTTAAACGTACCCAGAATGTTAGTCCGAAATAGTCCCTTTGCGCTGCATTTTCATTTTGGATATCACCGCAAAACCCCAATTCTAGCATTCGGTGGGGAGAGGGCCCCATCTTCTGTTGCAGAATGGCAAGTACAACAGAAGTGAGCTTCACCAGGGATCCTATTTGAGAGGTTGGAAGAGACTGGGGTGCGTAGGAACAGGACCACCTTAAAGCTGCGAGCCACCGTTTGAACGATGTGCTTCATTATATCTGAACTACCTTTACAGTTTCAAATTACATTCACACTTATTCTGCTTCATCCATTTATACTACCAGAAGTAAAGGGACCAATTGTAGCCGCAAAGGATTTTATGGGGGAGATGGGGGGCATTTTGAGTAATGGCTGTTCTCCATCCATGAACCTCAGTTACAATATCTCAGCCTTAAAAAGCCCATCCACCGGCTTAGTCTAGCTAAGGAGACAGGAAGAGTTTTGGGAACAACTCTCCCAAAAACAAACAATCCACCCACCTGGCCAAACTACACCCACTCACCCACTCACCCCCCTCTCACCCACAGACCTGATAGGTTTGAAATCTTGGAGCAACACTGCTTTTGTTCAAAAAATGTGTTTATTCAGTATCTCTTTTTAAAAAAAGTGCTTTGTGCATCAAGTTTATAAATAGTGTTGATGGAGGAAAGTGCTTCCATTTCATTGGTTGTTGGTGCTTCAGTGAGAATCAGTACCTGGTGTCTCGTCTGTGCGTACCTGAGAGAAGTAAAAAGATTTTTAAAATTTTAAATTAAACAGCTTTACATTCCAGAAAACTGTACAAGGGCAAAATGCTGCAAGGAACGATTAAAAACAATGACCCATCTGCCAACAGCCCACTACAGTCCTTAAAAGCACTTTAAACCTTTGGACACGAGGAGAAGACGACCAATCTACAGCAGCCATTGAATTACTATAAAATGTAATGTGGCCACAGACCACAACGAGAGAAGCACGATTTCCCCATGACCACATCTAATGCTGCTCTGCTAAAATTTACAACACGGCCCAGGCTCCTGTCCAAAGTTTGACATTTTAATTAAAGGGTAAACAAAAAAAAAAAACAAAAAAAAAGCCGGTTTGCCGATGACAAGACAGCTGTTTCTACTAAATATCTTGACTGAAGACTGTGATAGGCTAATAAGCTGAATCAAGGGTAGTGCAGGGCTAAAACTACAAACCTGAACACCTCCACCTCCACCCCCCCCCGGTTTACACTTAAAATTTGTGAACAAACCCCTCGCCAACCGACCTTTGGTCCAACTTGACCTGGTGTAGTATCCTTCAATAGGTTCAACAAAATCAGGGTTCAGTGGCCGCTGAGCAATAGTCTTGTTTGACATCTTGCACTGCTGCCTCTCTGTAGAGATAAACGAGTCATAATCCCAGGCACTAAAAATCACCCCCCCCCCCCTCCCCAACAAGTTAAAAGGCTACTCTAAAGAAGCACAGTTCTAGATATTACACAAGAGCCCAATCCACCTCACCCCACCCATTTCACAAACTCGGTGCCGATTTAAATAAAATGAATGAAAAGGACAGCATATGGTATCAGCATTTAAGAACAGGGCATGCAAAGCAAGAGTAAGTAGAACAAACTATTCTGAATATAAAACTAAACAATGAAGGTGCGAGTCTAAACGAAAAGATACACCCCCACCCCTCACCTTGCATCTGAGCAAGCACCTTCTTTGGCTTGTTCACGTTCCTCTGCCTCGATCCGTTCTCACAGCTGTCTCTGTCATGAACAGCCACGGTGCCCCTCCATGACCTCTCTTGAAGATTAAAAAAAATAAATAAATAAAAATCCATCACCTTCCATATTGGATAGGCACCTGCATTTGGGCTAAATTTTTTTACTAAATATGAAAGTTTAGGACACAGTATTCATGTGTGCAATCAAAACAGCAAAGCCTTAACATGTACAAATACTTCCTATCTGGTTAACTGTGAAACAGTAAAAAGCAGAAACCGTTAAAAAAAAAAAAAAAAAAAAAAAAAAAAAAAAAAAACATTAAAAATTAAAAAAACGAAACTAATTTGTACACTTTATGCTAAAAATCTTGTTGCCTTGATAAAATTTCTTCCTCTTGTAGGAGCTGCCTTTACAATCAAGGCCAAGGACTCTAAACTGATGGTCAGTTAGGAGACTCTCCCCCGTGAACATCTCAGGAATTTTTGGTGTGCTTGGATTCAGGACAGAAAACTGAACAAGATGGTAGTTTGCAGATTTAGCAAAATCACACGACAGCCCGCAATGAGGGCCCAAATGCAAAGTTGTAAACTGCAATAAGCAGTCAGGGGCACCTACATTAAAACAGCCATGCATGACAGCCGCCCCCTGCCGCCGCCCGCCCCCCCCTCCCCAAATTGTTAAGAGGGGAACTTTCCTTTTGAATTTCAACAGTCCTACAGTACTCAGATACAGCACAGTATATACAGCACATCTTGAAGCAAATCAAGGAAATGGAAACAGAATTGGATCAGGGCAATACACAGCGTGACATCCAATAGCGTAAAGTCTGGAAGCTCCCTACCGGTCTGCAGTTTCTGCGTGAGGCACCGCTGCTCCGTGGTCTTAAGCCTCTCCGTGACGGGGGCCGCGATCTCGCCGCTGTCCTTGGCGGCGTCTGTGGCGGCGGGGTGGCCCCGCCTCGGCGCGTCCCGGCTGGGGCCCCGCTGGGGCTCCTCGCAGGAGCAGTTGAGCTCCCGGAGCTTGGAGCACTGCGCCGCGGAGCACGACTCCACGTGTCTGCGGGAGGGGGCCGGGCGGCGGCCACCGTCGTCTTCGGCGGCGGGGACGGGGACGCCGGCGCCGGCCCTCCCGCGCTCCCCCCCGCCCGGCTGCTTTGGGGCACCGGGGTGGGCCCTGTTCTCCACCGCCTCGTCCTCCACCTCGCCCTCCTCCGTGTTTCGGACCGGGACCTCCGGGCCACGCCTCTTCCTGACGGGCCTCGCCCCGCAGAAACCGCAGGCCAGGCAGGTCTGCCCCGTCGGGGAACCGCCAGGGGACGGGGGCGGGGGCGGGGACACCCGGTGCCTTTTCACAGTCGGGCCCGCCGCGGGTTTGAGGCTGGCGGGAACGTTCCGTCTGCCCAAACAGCCGGCGCAGTTCTGCGGCCCCTCGTCGCCCGGGGCGAGGGCGCTCCTGCCCCTCTCCCTCCTCTCCAGCTTCGGGGCGCGCCTGTGCTTCTCCTCCCGTTTTTTTGGAGCGGCCGGCACCGCGACCGCGCGCTGACCGCTCGACTTCTTTTCGGACTTTTTCCTGGCGACCAGCGGATCAGCCGGATTGCCCATGATGCTCAGCTGCTCCTGGACGTGCAGGGGCAGCTTGCTGTAGTAGTACACGTTCCCGAAATCGGCCAGCCAGCTAGCTGAGGGGAGGTAGGGGGGCAGGGAGTCCACGGAGGACACGGACTCCCGCTGGCCCCCGCCCTGCACGACGGCCACTTCCTGGCTGATCTCCAGGGCGGGGGCGGCCTCCGATTGGCTGGCGCTGGTTTCCACGGGAACCTCCGCGGCGATCTTCTCGGGCTGCATGAAGCCCTGCTGGATCATCCACTCGGCGGACGGGACGTAGGGCATCAGCGACTCCACGGACCACACCGACTCCTCCAGGTTGCGCAGGTCGTCCAGGTATTGCATCTCGAAGGGCAGCCGGAGGATTTTGAAGTGGACGTTCTTCGCGGGGTTGGCGGGGCAGTCGTCGACGGGGCCCTCGTGGTCCCTCTCTGCGTCGCCTAGCGACTCGGACGCGCCGCAGGCTGGCGTCACCTCTCCGCCCGCCGGGTCTGCTGCCGGCGGTCCGGTCAGAGTCGCGCACTCGCGGGGTGGGGTCGGAAGGTCCTCGCCCCGGGACGGCGACCCGCCCATCAGGAGGATGTCGGGGTACGAGGCGACGCACTGCTCCTCCGGGGCGGGGCAGGACGGGTCCCGGGAGACCACGTCCCCCTCGTGGGCGGACGAGCGGTACAGCGGGATGACCCCCTCGGCCGAGCTGACCGACCAGACGTCGCAGCGCACCAGGTCGCCACCGGGGGCGGCGGCCGCCACGGACAGCGACTCGGCGGTGGTCTCGTGGGAGCGGATTATCTTCAGCCCCGACGGGGAGGCCTCGCACTCGATCTGCACCTCCTCCGACCGGCAGGTGTAGCCACCCATGGGCGTGGCCGGCCCGTCCGGCACCGGCGGGGGCGTGGCCTCCGGATTCGGGCGCTCTGGCTTTCCGCAGCAGGTGCTCTGGGAGTGAGCGGAGGCGTTGGCGCAGCTGCTACCTCGGCCCGAGTCGGACCCCGCCAGCGGGTCGCTCCCCGGGCAGGGGTCGGAGTCGCGGGACCCGGACCGGGACAGGGGCGGGGGCTCGGTCTGCACCTCCGAGTTCGCGGTCTCCCTGGGGGCGCCGTTCTGCTGGTAGCGGAACCGCCGGGCGTGGTAGGCCACGGTCGGCGGGAAGTGGGGGTTGACCATCCGCCTGTAGTCCGCCAGGTGCAGCTGCGCCTGGGGGACTATGTACCCGGGCGCCTCCATGTACGGGTTGGGCTGGAACGGGGGCATAACCATGCCGTAACCTTCAACGCAGGAGGAAACGTGTCAGACTTGTGCAAATTAAAACAATCAAGTTACAAAGAAAAGAAAAACCAAGTCTTATTCAGCTGGATACAGGACAAAGTTCACCACAGTGCAGGTCTTACTAGCATACTGAGAAGGGGACAGGTATGGTTTTTATATTTCCCAGTGCCCAGCAGAGACAGATCTGCCATTCGCACTATAGACATCACGCTTCTTGCTTAAGGAACTTGAACGTGTTACATTTGAACCAATCGGCAGTGCGACCATCGATTACAAACTTCTTCAAATACCCGAATAAAAACAAACAAATAGCGAATAAGATGGTAGTTGGTAAAATACAGAAATTTTAGCGATTCAGACAAATAAGTTTAAAAATAACTGGCCGATTCCCACAACTGGAAGCCACCCACCGCCAAACTTTACAAACAAACCGCAACGTTTCAAATACACAAACGGAGGGAAGCCGCTGCAATTTGGTAGCTAAATTCAAATCGTCATTAAGCCGGTAAAGCACATTCAGCGTTCAAGTGACCCAGGCTCAGACTGATACAGCGCCAGAGACCATTTCTAACTTCAAAAGGTGCGCTGCACTCACGCGAAAGCGCGCAGGAAAGGAGGCTTGGCAGGGTATAGGCAAAAATGGGCGTGAGACTTCCTTACCCAGACCGGGGAAGCCGCAGTATGGGTTGTACGGCATGGGCATGGGCCACTGGTACGGGTAGAAGGGCTGGGAAGGCTGTACGAAGAAGAATGGTCGGGGGTGAGGTTGGAGAGGGTGCGGGTGCGGTTCCTCAGGCTGCGACCGGTAAGTCCCCTGTGCAGAGCTCTGGGGTCCGCTTGTCGGCCGCGGTGCGCTAGTTGGAGGAGCGCCATGTTGGCCGTGGGGTCCGGTTCCGAAAGCGTGTCGAGTAGCCGCCATATCTGCAAAAGAGAATGGGAGAGATACAAAACATAAGCAGATGCAACATTTCTGTAATGATTTCCCCCCGCCTGCCATTAAAGGTTTCGTGAGGTTAAATACTGCGATATTCACATCGTGATGAGATACGAATGGCTTACTAAAAGTAAAATTAGTCACAAGGCCTGGTTGTTTCAATACATTTGGTTTATAAATCTTAATTAAATTCTTCGTTAAATAAAGGATCAAATGGTCTAGACTTATGAAACACAGCTATATACTTAAGCCGAGAGTCGCAAATCACAAATACACTTTAGACAGTAGCCTACGGAAACATTAATCGTAAACATTAGACACAAATTCTTCGAACACAGACCATACAATCGTTTTGAATTTGTCAGGACAAGCTACAGGTAAAATACGCTTGAGGGGGAAAAATAACGATCTGACGTACGCCTACTTGCAAGAAAGAACTTCAACAGAAAACTGCGCCTATGCGCTCAGCTGACTATAAATAGGTAATTAAGAAAGGAGAGGATTTGATTATAATATGAAAGTGGAGAGATGCTAGCATTGGCTGAATTCAAAATATATGTTCGGTAATAACCTATCGGATGTCAGAAGAGGACTTCACGCACAATTTTGAATGGTAGACGCATTTGTTTCTAATTGGCACAGACCCATGACGCGATTTGCTAGCCAGGAGGAGAATTACGTGGGCGTTCCAAAAGAAAACTTTAATCAAAATACGTGTCAATACGCATTCTTGCAATAAATTAAAATGTGATATATCGCAATGCAAGCTAAGAGGAGAAAGGGTAATATGCGGTATGTCAAAAATACGTGTCTGTAGGCTACTGGGATGGGTAACTTTTCACAACAGGTTGTTCTACGCTTCAGTATTGGGATGACAGCTGAGCCAGCTGCGAAGTTTTACGCCTCTGAAGCATAGAGTTTAACCCTTTCCGTGAAATTCAACAGGACATATTTTCATACATAAAATATTATACGGCCCTTATCAATGGACCCTGCTCCTCACCCCACGCTTCATGTGCAGCCCAGGGAAAGATTTTTTTTGGGAATTCGGAGATTCTGCAAAAGGATATGGATGTAGCTACGCCCAATTAAGAATGACACGAACACAGCAACTCCAGGAAGAGGGCTTGGCAGCTGTGTTGTGCAGCAAGGCTTCCGGAGGTATATTACCAGATTGTTTTTAAAATGTATGTTTAATCTTATTTTTGGTTGGAACCATTTCTATGGTAGATTCAATCTGAGATAGCTGACACAGTATATAAAAAGGTTTATGTTTACAATTGTGATTAACACAGCTGTACAGGATGCTTAGGAATTTCCTGAAGTGTATTTTCAGCTTGCTCTTCTGGTTTTAAATGGAGTGAAATTCACAGGAGCTCGCCAATGGATGTTGTTTTGATGTTAGATAATTGGAGGGGGGAAAAAAAAAAATATGAAACGCTTTAGTGACCTGTTCCCTGTGGTACCATTGTTCAGAACAAAGGAACAGAATGCATGCTTGTACATTGTTTTTAACCATTGATGTATTTTGTATTACCTTTCTGTAAAAAGCTTGAGTACTATGAAAAAATATACCAAAAAAAAAAAAATTGAAATACAAGTTATGTTTTGCTTATGTGATGTCTCCCAGCAAAAATAACCTCTGGTTATAACATCTGAACATTAAATAAAAACACAGAACCAAATGTTAAGTGCAATGCAAAAGATTTTATTTACAGTGCAGTCATGTGGAGGCAACAATTGATACTGCACATCAAACATCGCAATGATCTTTAAAAAAAACAGCGGCACCTCCAGTAGCAAAAACACCCACCCAATCAGCTGCCAAAAATCTACAAGAGTGGAACTCTACAAGAGTGCTCTTCCAATGCCCAAAAACAGCCAGGTGCGCCCGAGGACCCCAGTCCCAGTGAGCTGCCCCCCCCCCCCCCACCTGGATAAGCTCAGGAGCAGAGCTCCAGGAAGGTGCCTTCCTCGCCCTCCCAAAACGGACCGACTCGCTTGATAAAGGTCAAGGCGTTGTCCAGTGGGATCGGGGGCCCCTGTGGTTTAAGAGCAGGGTCGGAATCCACGAGCGTTCCGATGTGACATCATCAGGCAGTGAAAGTGCAGCTTGGATTTAAAGCGAATACAAAAAGCAAAAAACGAACAAAACAAAACAAACAAAAAAAAAAACCCACAGTGTACAGATACAAGAATGTCCCGCCAATGGTTTTTACAGTGTGCTGTGTGAGCATTTCATATTAAGTGCTTCTTAACATTTTCTTCTTTTGTCTTTTTTTTTTTTTTTCCCCCTTTTAGGTGAATGCAGTGTTATTCAATTTTGCGTCTTGTGCCATCTCTTAGTGGACCCTGGATGGAGAGGAGATGGTGAATTAGAAAATGTCTGGCATGTCAATCACTCATTTTTAATAAAACTGAACCTACCTTCAGCTTGGAGTGAACATCACCATCATATAGACAAGTGTCCCGTTAAATTGCATTCATTTAGCAGATGCTCATTGAGTGACTTACAGTGAGAGTGCATTAGTGCTTTCACCTGTGTAATGTCAGCAACAGAGCCAGATCTGGCTAATAGCATTACCAGACCAGCAAGTATGTGCACAACATAAAGCACTTAATGCAAGTCAACTTATGAAATCTGATTCATATATCCAACATCTATATAAACCCATAAAAGCATGCAATTACAATTACAATATTACATATGTTTGGGGGGGGGGGCAGGGTTGGGAATGGGAAAGGAGTTCAGATACATATTTGGAAGGTCTTCAAAGGTCTTGGACAATGCCTCACCTCTTCCCCTATGGCACTGTGGAGACTCCATCTCCTCGTTGTCGTTGTAGTCGGTCCTGCGAGACCTCTGACACGCAAGCGTATTACAGGACGACCTGCCCAAAGGCTTCTCTGGAGGAAGGAAAGCAGAAAGTTCAGACATCTCAATTATACAAAACTGGAAGACAAGCTTGGGACATTAGGAAGGTTAAGTTTCAAACACACAGGGAACCTTACATTTTGAAAAGGTGGCAGAATGTGCACCACCACCGCCCTTCTCTGCCAGGCACAAATTAGGCAAACAGATGGAAAATGAAAGAGTAGTAGATTCCAGGTAGCAAGATTTATTTTTTTGTGGACCCTGGGTCTTAAAAAAAAATCACAGGTTTCATTTGAACACTGACTTTGCCACATCACATCACACCTCGCGTACCCAAGTTAAAAACAGAAACCAAGTTGCCCCAGAACATCAGTTTTAAAAGCCAATTACCGTGTCCCTGTAATGAAGGATAGGGCTTTACCTTCTCCCCGTGATGAAGGATAGGGTTTGCAGGACTTTGGTCTTGGTTTGACTCCACAGCTCTCCCAGCTCTCCTGCTCCGATGCCATGGAGCTCTCCCTCCACTGTCTGTCTATAATAAAGTGGGGAGCCATATATTAAAGCATCACATGCAGAGAGTGTTAATTTTTTGCACACGTTGTATCCCATGCAATATCACATGCTGGCAGGTTAAGTCATAGGGCACCCCAGCTATCTGGAGTCAGACCTAAAACTACGGTAATGGAATTGTGTCCTAATGCATAAAGTGAGTCCTACACATTAGAGCCACTTATTTCACACACACACAAAAAAAAAAAAAAAAAAAAAGAAAAACAGCAGAACGTTCTGGCAACATCCTCCCAATGTTGTTGCTATGTTGCGGCAATGTTGTAACGTTGACAAAACCTTCCGGAACAATTTTGCGTTAGCCGTGTAGAGGTATGCCAAAAGCATTTTGTGTCAGCCAAGCGCAGCTATGCTAAGAGTTACCTGGGTGAGGTCTGGACTGAGCACTCCTCGGTTCCTGTCCTTTGCACCTTTCGGCTTTAGCCAGCGTCTTGTGTTCCTCGCAGCATTCCGTCACCCGCAGGTACTCGGGGGCCTCCTCCAGGGACGCGGGCTCGCCGGGCCGCTCACAGTAGCCCTTCTTGGATTTCGTTTTGGGCGGCTGTCGGACGGGGGGCGGCTGCAGAGGCCTCCTTGAGTGAGGCGGCCTTTTCGGCAGGGCCGTCCCGGTCTCGCCGGCGTCCCTCGGCATTTTGTCACAGTCTTCGTCTCGCTCGTCCTCCTCCTCGTCTTCCTCGGCCGCCCCTTCGTCGGTGTCCTCTTTCGCGCGGTAGTCGCGCGTCCCGTGGGCGCAGCGAGCCGCCTTGCACTTCCTGGTTTCTTTCAGGAGCTTCGAGCCGCAGCTGGAGCACTTCATCTTCATCTTCGGGCAGACGGGGCACCGCTTTTGGAAGGAGCCGGCTCTCGCCTTGCCCTCGTCGCCCGCGGGGTCCCGAGCCTCGCGGGGGGCCTCGGCCAGCCGCCCGCCCGCGTAGACGTGACCCGAGATCAGGTCCATGTCCTCGAGGTCGGTGGAGAACAGCTCGTCCCGGGAGGAGAGCTCGTCCAGCGAGGGGCTGAGGACGCTCTGCCTCTCCTGGGCCGCGGCGGGCGGGTAGTAGCTGTAGTAGCACGCGGCCGTGTTTCCGAAGGACGACAGGTAGGCGTGCGGCGGGACGAGGGCGGAGAGCGAGTCCACGTACCACAGCGGGTCGTCCCGCTGCAGCAGCCCGGCCGTCGCCGCCTTGTCGCAGGGCAGCCGCAGGATCCGGTAGGGCGGGTCCTTCGGCTCCGCGGGCGGCCTCTCCGGAGCGTCGTCTTTCCCCCCCGCCGCGTCGCCGGGGAGCTTCTCGGTCGCCTTGGAAACCTGGCAGCTGCTTGGCTCACGGGCGCCCTCTTCACCCGGCCAGCCGGGGGGCGGAGACGCAGGCGACTCCGGGGACGGCCGAGAGCGAGAGGCGGTTTTCTCACGGGGCCCTTCGCTGTCCTGCGTGGCACCAGGCTGCTGCGCCTGCGTCGATTCGGATTGAACTTTGACCCCACAAGCCGCCGCTGCCGCCACCTGGCTGTTAACATCCCCGCTGCTTCCTTGGCCGTCCGTGTGTGTGCTAGACAGCTTTTCAGGTACGCAGTGAAGTTCAAACTCATCTTCCTCTTCCTCCTCCTCCTCCTCCTCCTCCTCTTCTTCCTCTTCCTCCTTCTTCTGGGTCACATTCTCCTCGTGGATGGAGGAGCTGTCGAGGGGAAGCACCCCATCGGGGCCCTCGGACCAGCCCTCCTCCGGAACGAGCTCCTCGAAACACCGCTGGTTCAACTCAGCCTTGCGTGTGGCTCCGGGCAAGCCGGCAAACGGTGCGATGGACTTCGGCGAGCGGGCTCCCTCCGACACGGACAACAGCGACGACGAGGACAACAACGACGACGACGAGGAGGAGGAGTTCACGGGCAAAGCTTCGGCCTCCTCGCCCCGCTCCTGCCTCTGCGAGTCCCCGTCCGTCAGGAAGGTTCCGGAGCCCTGGGAGACCATTCCCGAATCGAGCTCCTTCTCCGCGACCGGGCCGCGGGTCCGGAGCCTCTCCAGGCTCTCGATGAGCTTGTTCACGGCGTCGCTGGGGTCGGTCTGTGCCTCCGAGCAGGCGGTCTCCCGCCGGAAGTGGGCCTGGTGGTGCTGGTGGTGCTGGTGGTGGCGGAATCGGACGTCGTAGCCGGCCGCGGAAGGGAAGTGTGGGTTGAAAACCCTTCTGTAGTCGACTGGTTGCATCGGCGCGTGCGGGATCACGTAGCCTGGATACTGCATGTATGGGTAGGGGGCCATGTATGGACGTCCAAAATGGAGACCTGATACAAAATATTGTGGGGGGGGGGGGGGGTGGAAAAAAAAAAAAAAAAGGTCAGTCAAACTGCAATAAAGCCATGTTTTCAAATCCTACCTTGACTTGCTATCATGTTTTTATCAACAAAGAAACTTTGTTGATAAAAACAAACAATCTCTCACTGTATGGGATTAAAACTTTCTATTTGGAAGAGGAGAGTCTTCCGATTGGTTGATACGAGGGCTGGTACAGAATCATATAGCACAGCATATGGCACTCTAGGACAGTGCAAGCCACATCAGTCAGCTGAACTCAGCAGGTCTTACCCAGAGACTGTAAAAAATAGGTCTTACCTGATCCAGGGAAGCCATAGTGGCTGTATGGATTGTTCATGTGCCATTGGTACATGTAGTACGGTTGAGAAGGTGGTTGAACATAGAAAAACGGTCTTGAGTGATTAACTGGATGCTGATGTGGTTGCCCACTTCCCATTGAGTGTGGAGGACTGTTCACCTCTGTCAAAAAATGTAAAAAAAATTACGTTAAGAGAAATGCATAAATAGCTATAGAAAATAAGTCCAGTTTTTAAATACACATTGAAATGCACATGGGGGGGGGGGGGGGGGGGGGGGGGTTAAAGGGGGCTGACTATTCTGAAATTATCCATAACCTACAATATAAGGTGATTCAAAAGATAACTTTTCCAAAAATTTGATATAAATTGCATTTTTTAAAAACCGAATCATTTAGAATGTTCGAAGTTGGTTTGAATAAAGTTGTGCTGAGCAAGGTTACAATGGTGGCGCATTTTCTGAGTACGTCTAAATTGAGTCAACGATGGGCTACTCAGCTGGCAAAGGCAATGTCGTTAGCCAATCACAAGAGGGGATTTTCATTTAAATACTTCTGAAACAAGTTCGCTTGTCATGCCGATTAAAAATATTCTACATTTGGAGAATCCCACATGAACTTTGTGACAGTTGCCAACAAATTCGTGGTTCTTTAGAAAAAAGGAGCCAAGCAAAGAATGGTTAAACTAGCCGTTAACGGTTTACAATCCGCTTACGTCATAGAGAAGACTGATCTAGTTAACTGCGACAACATTTGTTAATACTGCAACAGTTTAACTGGAATACATTTCGAGGAATTTAAATGAACATTTACCTTCCATTTTGTCGTGTGAATTCTATGTCAGAAAGACGCTGCACCGGGATACAGAACACCGCAATACTGTGGAGATAAATATGAGATTACCAAAGGTGCCAAAAACTTATGAGAATGAATACATTTTCAATGAAATACGCAGTACCTCAAACGTGAACGTGACTTAAATTCAGTGTGCGGGGAAGAAAAGTGCACTAAATTTGGAGAGCTACAAAATCTCTGTCATCTCGCCCAATTCAGACGCTTTTATAACTTACACCTGTTGCCCCTACAATTGCTCTTTAATTAGCATACGCTTAAACAGGTGTTACGAGACTGCGTTCATTTATTAAAGACAAATATCCGTTTCAAAAGTCTCTTTCCATAAAACTACAGCCTAAGCAAGCTAATATGGGGGGAAAATGCGGTATAGCCTGTATATATATTTAAATAGGTTATACGAGACGCAGTGTATTAGTTCTCCTGTGTACTGGTAATTCAGCTGTTCAGAATAACGCGTACATCTCCAATAAACACTGGATGCAGTTTCCTGCAAGTAATGAAACAAAGTGAAAATAACAGTTTTGTTGAATAACACATTTTTTAAGACATTTTCATATAAGTATATATATAAATTGATCCATTAAATAGACTGAACGCATTTGAAAATATGGGATATAATAGCATCATGTCTATTCCAATTTTTGACCGAATGTAGTAAAATTCGTGATTTGATTTCGTTAAGCACCCTCTATGATCTCGGAAACAATACATCAATTTGGCCACATGATCCTCTCTCGTTGTACTTGTTATATTAATTCATGTCACCATGATAATGGGTGCCCATAAAAAACTGCATGCATAAGTCATTATATCACCGATAGGACAAATTGACTTCGTGTTTGGGGGTGCGAGAAAGACTACTAGAAAGGTCAGTTATGAAGAAAATTAGACAAGCTATTCGCATTCGCATTTCCCGAAACTGCGGTACATTTTACCTCAATACGTTTCTACTTTGCACCGACCATTCTCATATTCTCCAGTAGAGGTCAAACTTTCCCACTGGAAACAAGAAATACTGGTCCAGTGATTGTTGGGCGCATGCCCAGTATCCTCATTTGGCCCCTTGCATCCTAGAGCGCGTGCGCAGTCCTGCAGGGTTTTGTGCTGCTTGACTATGTTCAAAATCGGCTTCCGGAGCTGTTAGTTTGTGTAACGACTGGATGAAGTACAACCACCCCAAAACAGAAAAAAAATTAAATCATTAATAATATCAAGACAACCTGTTATATATATATTTATACTGTTTTAAACTATATTGTGATGAGAGATATTCTAGCTTGCAACTCAGCCTGTTCGTTAGAAAGCAAGCAAAGCAACAACTGTGCGCCTAACGCCGTGGATAGCTGCACAAGAACCCGGGATCATCCGTACTGCAATTAGCTAGCTAACTTCCCGTTTACATCATGCTGGTGCACAGATTGACGTTTCAAATGCTGAGATGATCTTTCACCAGAAACCGCTACTCGAGTAACTTGCTTTCTATTCGGTTATATGTGTGTGGGTGTAAATCCTGTAAGTGCACGTACTGGAGGGACCCGGAAGGGAAGCACAGCTGCCGCTTCTGTCTCTGATCTATGATCTAGCTGGCTCGCTATTACTGTACTTGCGTGATGGAAGAGTGAGCGGGACCCGGCAAAAGGCAGTTAAATCTGATTGAAAACGTTTGCAGAGGATCAATAAGGTAAAGTAACTTTAATTGAGATGAAATTCATTTCTTGCTGATCCATGTTTTAGTGGCAATTTTTTTTCTTTTTGTAGGAAGGGGGAGGAAAAGGGGGTTGTAATCAGGTTGCTTAGCGTGCTAACGCTGCTGTACTGTGACTGAGAGGTGGGCGTTGAATACCAAGGTTTCCAGCGAGCTAGGCTGCTAACGATGACCACCCTTCTATTGCTAGCGGAAAATCTTATTTTCTATTTTTTCCAGGCTAAAATCTGGCCTAGCATCAGTGAGTATTATGTGCTGCGGTGCCTATGTTGTACCTTGTTCTTTACTTGCGCAGTCATAGCTAAACGATGCAGCTATGCCCTTGGCTGGCTAGCCAGCGAATGTTATTTGATTCAATACTTTTGACTTGGCGTTGTATGATAAAACATAGCACAGTGTTCTAGTAACTGACTCACTAGCTTCTGGTATTGGGTGAGTGAAGTACTTCAATGTCTAAGGAAGAATAATAAACAGTTTACTGGTAGGATGACTGACGTTTCTAGGCGGTATGATACTATTTGCTTGTTCGCTTGCTAATTATTTTTGGCATGGGCCCGGATCGGACAATTTGCTAACCGTATAGCTTGTGGCTAACTAACTAGCTAGCGACCTGGCTAACTTGTGTAAGTTTTGCTAGCTAGCAAGTGAGAGTGTATGTACTTGCATTTATTTAATTTGTTGGCAAGCTATGAGGAAATCTGAAACCAGGTACTGAGATACTTGCAGTAGATTACGCCAGTTTGCTGTCCAGACTAACCCACTAGCTTATCTAGCTAGCCTGACTACTGCTTGCAAATGAGCTTTTCCGTTAGCTTTTGCTAGCTAACTAGCTGGGTGGGTAATGTAGCTAGCTACAAAGTTAGCTGGCCATACATACATAGTTCGTTATTTCGTCCGTTAGCTTTTATCTGATAATCACTGGAGGCTTTCAATCTTTAATCATTCTTTAATAATCAGGTAGACTAAGATTCCTCTTGAATTAGTGGACGTAAGTGTTACGAACTGGTTGCTATGCGGATACGTTGAAGGCCATCGCATTTCGCTTGCTAGCTAATGTTCGCTAATTTCGCTAGCAGCTATGCTCTGGCAGCGTTCAGTCGTGTGGCCGGAAATGTTTAACTTAACTGGGCTTGTTTATCAGTTCGTTCAGTTTATTCCATTTTTAGCTGCTTTTAAATGTGGTGTCTTATCTTGATGGCTATGTTAGATACGTAATTAGTCTAACGCAGTTGTTTCTACTGCGTACTGTAGCACAAGCAGGCTAGCTGGTGTTACACATTATTAGTGGAGGTTAGAGATGGCTAACCTCGTTTTGCTAAAGATGGCTACTGTTGTTCAACCAAGCGCTAACTTAACCTAGAGACCCCCTCCGGGCAAAACATGCTGTCAGTGACAACTAAATGACGAAGTTACAAAAATTTTAATTTAACCATGACACTATTTACTGTGATGTTAATAGCGTTATTATCATGCACACAAACAAGGTGTGTTCCTGTTAAATTCTTGGTAATTCACGTTTGTCTAGGACTTCACTGACAAGCTGTCGATGTAGCCCAACGATAGTGCAGTTTTACATTCCGTGTTTGCATTGAATTTGTTGTACTGTGAACAGAATTGTTTTTTTTTTTTTAATCTAAAGAAACCTAATAGGCAATTATAGTTTTAATGCGGCATGTTATATTGTTAATTCAAGGTGAACTCTTAAAAAAAACGAGAAACGGTGTATTTACTTTTAGGCTACCTATCTACTGTCTGAGAATGCAAAACTCAAGTCAAAATATATGTTGCACAGAAATGGGTAATTTCTAAATTAAATTTGGCATTACCAAACAGAATGGACAATTCGAGGCATCTCTTTGAAACCTGTCTGGTTGCTATAGGTCCGTCGACTGTAGCATCCGTGTAATGCCAGGCTATGGGCTTAACCCACTCGGAACACAGTGTACAGACGTGCGCATCTGCTCGACATTCCTTATTTTGTTTTTGTATTGATCGCAGTGTGTGCTTGTTTCGACCAGCTTTCATATTTAGGCATGTGATATGTGAATTAAGCCTGTTAGAATTTTAACTTGTAATGGGCTGGTCTTTACTGATTTGCGGTGTTTGCTGCGAGGCAATCTTGTGATGGAGAATTGTTTTCAACCCCTCTCAGCGTCTGGCCGATGTGCCCACACCCCTGCACGGGCGCGCACGTAGCAGGCTGTCTGGCTGTCAAGTCCGTCTCCAATCCGCGAGCGAATGATACCCCAGGGGCCATCGGGAGCGACCGACCGGGGGTGGTGGAGAGGGGGAGGGGGGTGGCAGGGAGGCAGATTGTTGACTGTGCATTTTTCTCATGGGCGGGGGTTCCGGATGATGCAGACTGGTCCAACAGTGGGAGAAATACCAAGCATCTCAGTGCTTTTTATTGTCTGTCTCGTGAAGCCGCTAGCCTCCATTCAAACCATGCTATGTCCGTTTGAAAGACGCCGCGCGTCTGGTTCACCATGGTTCACCAGTCGCTTCAAAGCTCGTCTTAAACTTTTCCCTCTGTTGCTGGAGTCGAAAGCGGCTAACGGCAGTATAAATAAAAACAACGAGAGTAAGACGTACTCTGTAGGGTACATATGTAGCCCCATTTATTTTTGAATAGTCTGATGGTAATCAATTTCCGTTACTGCGACTACAACTGATAACGTAGCTAAGTGGAACAACTGTACCAGAGATTCAGTTCCTTTGATCCAAAATTTGGGGTGAGCACAGACTGATCCTGACTGACACATAATATTAATGCCGGTTTCAAACCCAGGTTCTAAGTCCCTAAAAGACAGTTAAATACAGTTCCCGGTATTTAAGTTATTTTATCCAATTTATATTGTTTTACTGGTCAACTTTGGCCTCATGAAATGAACAGGGTATCGTCAAAAAAGAAAAAGGTTGGTGTGTATGATGAGGGAAGCGGGTCATAAACAAACTTACCTTGTGAACTCTGCTTCCAGGGCCTGGAAGGTGCCCCGAGCAGGCAAACGCTGCAGTCCGAGCAGTGACAGTTGGGCACCTGTTTCTTTTGCTCTGCTGTGGGGTTTCTTTTGTGGACTTTAAGTTCCTGCATCTGTGTTCACTGTGCTCTGGATTCTTGTCTCTGTGCTTGGGGTCCTTGTCTCTGTCCTGACTGCACCCTGGGCTCTTGTCCTAGTGCTGCCTGTGCCCTGGGTTTTCCCTGTGCTGACTGCTCTGGGCCCTTGTCCCTGTGCTGACTTCTCTGGGTTCTTCCTGTGCTGACTGTTCTCTGGGTTTTCCACGTGCTGACTGTGCTCTGGGTCCTTGTCCCTGTACTGACTGGGTTCTCCCTGTGCTGACTGTGCCCTGGGTTGTCGCTGTACTGACTGCTCTGGGTCCTTGTCCCTGTCCTGACTGGGTTTTCTCTGTGCTGACTGTGCTCTGGGTTATTATCTCTGTGCTGATTGCTCTGAGTTCTCCCTGTGCGGATTGTGCTCTGGGTCCTTGTCCCTGTACTGACTGGGTTATCTCTGTGCTGACTGTGCCCTGGGTTTTCTCTGTGCTGACTGTGCTCTGGGTGCTTGCCCCTGTACTGACTGGGTTATCTCTGTGTGTTTTGCTCTCAGACACTGGACCTGGCTCTGCACTGATGTAGCGGGCATCGGCACAGCCCGTCTCCACCTCCGTCTACCTCCGGCCCCCCCCCCCCTCAGTAATGCGCTGTGCCCCCCCTAGCCTCCGCCACCAGGACACCCCACCCCCCCACGCCCGCTGCAGAGCATCGCACGTCTCGGCCAGAAGGGAGGCTCCAGGCGCCTGATCAATAAGGAGTGAAGCGGGACCGCGGTGAGTCGCCATGCCACAGGCGCGGAGTCCACAGCCTTAACGCCGCCTGCACGAAGAGGCCCGCCCGCCATCGAGCCGCCCGCACCGCCGCCTTCGCCTGCGTGCTCCTGTCATCGGCCTTGAGAGAGAGAGAGAGAGAAACACATCACATACTTTTCGCCTCTTGGTCTCGGTTGTTTTTTTCTTTTTTGGGACTCTCCTGGGTCCGTGCAGCCGGGCGGGTGGAAGCTGGGGGGAGACTCGTGGGATGCGACCATGTCGGACCTCAGGCAGCGCCGGCCGGTCAACTCGGACTACGCCGTCTCCCTGCTGGAGCAGCTCAAGTTCTTCTACGAGCAGAAGCTGCTGACGGACGTGGTGCTGCTGGTGGAGGACTCGGAGTTCCCCTGCCACAAGATGGTGCTGGCCACGTGCAGCTCCTACTTCAGGTGAGCGGCTCCCGCGCCTGGGCCTGGGTCTGTAAAGTTGTTTAAAGCTTCAGTTTGGCTGTGATCGGTTGGGCTCATGCTCCGCATTAGTGCACCTGTAAGTCAAAGCTGAAATATGAGCCGTTAGCATGCTGTTAAGCTGTAGACCGTCCTCCCATCCTCCGGCGTTTAAAATGAGGAAGGTTTGTTTTTGTGTGTGAAAGACACTCTAGGCCCTGGACACTCAGATCTGACCCTCTGATCCAAATCTGGCCCCTAGTTTTCTTTTTCTACAGGTTATCCACTGAACAATTGGTAGGTGGTAGACATTTGTATGATGAATAATCTTTCTCTGAATGTGTTTACCAGTTGGCTCGTGGCTCGTGGCCATTTTGCGCAGACCGCTGAAGAGTGTGGCAGTTTTGAGGGAAGCCCGTTAGCGCGCGCGCTAACGTTGCGTTTAAGCGGTGATGACGTGTGTAACGCGCCCGCGTCCTGTAGGAATGCACTCTGTCCATGGCCCGCTGCAGCAGGCTTCCTCAGAACCGCGGGGCCATGTCGCCCGTCTCTGGGAAAGATGTGGACAGAAGTTGCTGGTTGCCTCAACCCCCCCCATCCCCACCCCCCCAAAAAAGAAAATATTCCCACGCGCTCATTATCCAATGGGAACATGCAAGGCATTTCCCCTGTAGGGCCAGAGAGGTGTCATGTCCTGTCACACGCAACCCCCTCCCCCCCCCCCTTTTGAAAGATTGGGTATCTGAGCCAAGCACTGTGGGGTAAGGAAATCCTACCCATAATGCTTGGGGTTGGAGGAGAGACTGGCAGATGCCTGTGGCGTTGCATAACGGCTCTCTAGTCAGAGTGGACATGAGGAGAGAGAGAGAGAGAGATGCACCAGTCAGGTGTGTGTGTGTGTGTGCGCTCGCATGTGTGTGTGTGTTTGCGTGAGAGCTTGTGCATGTGTGTGCATGTGTGAGCGCGTGTGCGTGCGTGCATTCGTGCGTGTGTGTGTGAGCGCGTGTGCGTGCGTGCGTGCGCGCGTGTGTGTGTGTATCCAGCGCACGCAGCTGTTGGGGACAGAGACGCGTGGGCGGGACTGAGCGGTGCTGGTGTGGGGGAGTAGGGGGGTTGGGGGGGGGGGGGGGGTGTTGGCGGTGTTGTGCAAACTGAGGGGGGCCGGACGGGCTCGTGCCATGGACCCACACCAGCGTGTTGCAAAAGAGAAGGAAACAAGATAGCCTACTCCAGAGCATCGAGGGGGGGTGAGGGGGGCGAGGGGGGTGCAGGGCTTCGCCTCAGGTCAGCTTGTCTTTCTATGCTTTCCAAAAATAGCCCCTAAATCCCCTAATGCCGCAAATAAAACTTTTTGGCCATTTATTTATGTGAATTTTCCCTTCCTAATCACCCCCCCCCTCCCCTTCCGCAAAGCTCTTCACAACCTCGGTTTCCGCGGTGACGCGCGCTTCCCCCCGCGTTTCCTGGAAGAGGGCGGCGTGTCTGTCGACAGGCGCGTAGGCGCGGGGGAAACTGGCGGCCTTCCGTCACACACACTGCTCTCCCGCCACACACACACACACACACACACACACACACTGCTCTCCCGCCACACACACACACTGCTCTCCCGCCACACACACACACACACACACACACTGCTCTCCCGCCACACACACACACACACACACACACACTGCTCTCCCGCCACACACACACACACACTGCTCTCCCGCCACACATACACACACTGCTCTCCTGCCACACACACACACACATTGCTCCCGCCACACACACACACACTGCTGTCGGTCAGCTATCGACCGCGTATTGCGTTCAGCACATGCAAAGTCAGCCACTAATCACTGTGGAGAATATCCGATCCCATCTGATTATCTGCAGATTAAGAAGAGGAAAAGATCAGATGCCTGTCGGCTGTGTGAAAGATAATCACGTTTGGGTCACTAAAGATTGCTGTGATAAACACAGCCATTGAGGGGTTGGTTTATTTGGGTGGAAAAGATCACTTTTATTATTATGAAGGGTTTGTTTTATTATACATTTTTATTTAGCGTTTGTATAACCAGGAAAGTTTTGCTGAGATTAAAATCTCTTTTGAAAGAGACCTGCTGGTAGAAAATGAAATGAAACCGTTTGTTTTGCTTTGATTTCTTTTTTCCCAGCTGTCACTGCTGTCTCATTAGCATTTTTCTCCTTTATTTTCTCCTGCTAGTTTTTGAGTGTTGACCGGTCTGACATTTCTATCTTTTTTTCCCATTTTATTTTTATATATTTCATTTTTTGCAGCAAACGGAGCTTTATTAAGTGAGATTTAATTGCTTGATGGATTGAAGGCAGTGCATTTTCTCCCTGCTCTATTGGCCGATGGATTGAAGGCAGTGTGTTTTCTCCCCTCCCCATTGGCTGACGGACCCGTCTCTCTCTCTCCCCCCCCCCCCCCCGCAGGGCCATGTTCATGAGCGGCCTGAGCGAGAGTAAGCAGACCCACGTGCACCTGCGCAACGTGGACCCGGCCACCCTGCAGATCATCATCACCTACGCCTACACGGGCAACCTGGCCATCAGCGACAGCACGGTGGAGCCGCTGTACGAGACCGCCTGCTTCCTGCAGGTGAGCGCACTGTGGGGGGGGGGGGCGGGGGGGCAGGGGGGGGGTAACCTGGCCATCAGCGACAGCACGGTGGAGCCGCTGTACGAGACCGCCTGCTTCCTGCAGGTGAGCGCACTGTGGGGGGGGGGGCAGGGGGGCAGGGGGGGGGTAACCTGGCCATCAGCGACAGCACGGTGGAGCCGCTGTACGAGACCGCCTGCTTCCTGCAGGTGAGCGCACTGTGGGGGGGGGGGGCAGGGGGGCAGGGGGGGGGGGGGGTAACCTGGCCATCAGCAACAGCACGGTGGAGCCGCTGTACGAGACCGCCTGCTTCCTGCAGGTGAGCGCACTGTGGGGGGGGGGGGGCAGGGGGGCAGGGGGGGGGGGGGGTAACCTGGCCATCAGCGACAGCACGGTGGAGCCGCTGTACGAGACCGCCTGCTTCCTGCAGGTGAGCGCACTGTGGGGGGGGAGGGGGCAGGGGGGGGGTTCGGGTAACCTGGCCATCATGTTGGGTTACCCATGCTGTCTGCCCTCCACCTGCCTCCATTAAAAAAAAAAATGTAACTTCTCTCTTAAGATGAGAACGAAAAATGACCCCCACCTGTTTTGTACTAATTTATTCGACTGGCTCTTGCACGCCCTTTCCCTCCTCCCTTTTCGATCGCTCCGTCCTGTCCTCGTTTAAACTCTGCGCCTAGCATAAACACGGCACGATGCGTTTGGGAGAATTTGCAGATAAAGCAGAAAAAAAAAGAGAGAGAACTGTGGAGTGCTGAAGAAGACGGGCCTGCTCGGGACCTGGTGCGGGGGGAGAGGAAAAACAGCCTCCTGATGCAGCCGGCCTCCGAGCCATGAATCAGGAGAGGGAAGGGGTTACCTGCAGTATCTGCTGCTTTTCAGCACCAGTTATTCCTTAAAGCTGATTGGCTAAAGAATTTGCACACCTTGTTCTCAAGGCCTTAATTGGCTGCCAGCTGAAAGGAAACGGCAGATACCAGCAGTCCTCCAGGACTTTAGCTTCCTGTCTTTCTCCCCCCTCCTTGTTTTCATGGCTTCCTGATCACCATTCACTGATCATTTGTGTTCAGCCTATTTGCATGACTCGGTGTTCCAGAACATTTCCAGTTTCCATTTCCAGTAGCGACTGTGACATCAGCAACCGAGTCAACAACATTCTAATCGCACGTCTGTGACCTCACACCCTTGAAAGGGTTAAAGAGTTTCTCTCTGTCCCCGCAGGTGGAGGACGTGCTCCTGCAGTGCCGGGACTACCTGGTGAAGAAGATCAACGCCGAGAACTGCGTGCGCATGCTGAGCATCGGCGACATGTTCAGCTGCAGCGAGCTGAAGCAGAGCGCCAAGCGCATGGTGGAGCACAAGTTCCCCGCCGTGTACCGGCAGGAGGCCTTCCTGCAGCTGTCCCACGAGCTGCTGCTGGACCTGCTGAGCAGCGACAACCTCAACGTGGAGAAGGAGGAGACGGTGCGCGAGGCGGCCATGCAGTGGCTGGAGTACAACATGGAGGCGCGCTCGCAGCACCTGTCCTCGGTGCTGAGCCAGATCCGCATCGACGCGCTCTCCGAGGTGACGCAGCGCGCCTGGTTCCAGGGCCTGCCGCCCAACGACAAGTCGGTGGTGGTGCAGGGCCTCTACAAGTCCATGCCCAAGTTCTTCAAGCCGCGGCTGGGCATGACCAAGGAGGAGATGCTGGTCTTCGTGGAGGCGGCGGCGGCGGACTCGCCGGCCGACGGCCCGGGCGCGGGGCCCCCCCACGCCGTGGTGTGCTACAGCCCGCAGGCGGAGAAGGTGTACAAGCTGAGCAGCCCCCCCGGCGACCTGCAGAAGGTGGGCACGCTGGTCACCGCCGACAACGACATCTTCATCGCCGGCGGCCAGATCCCGCTCAAGACCTCCATCGCCAACCACGGCAAGGCGGGCGGCGGGGGCGGCGGCGGCGGCGGCGGCGGCGGCGGCGGGGGGGGCGGCGCCGGGGGGGGGGCGGCTGCAGGCGGTCTTCCGCTCGTCGGACGGCTTCTTCTGGCTGGACGCGCAGCAGAACGCCTGGGTGGCCAAGACGCCCATGCTGTGCGCGCGCATCCGCCCGTCGCTGGTGCACTGCGACGGCGCCATCTACGCCATCGGCGGCGACAGCGTGGGCGGCGAGCTGAACAAGCGCACGGTGGAGCGCTACGACCGCGAGCGCGACGAGTGGACCATGGTCAGCCCGCTGCCCGCCGCCTGGAACTGGAGCACGGCGGCGGCGGCGCGCGACTGCGTCTACGTGATGACGCACGACCTGACGTACTGCTACTTCCCGCGCGCCGACGCCTGGGCCGAGATGGCCTCGCGCAAGACCAGCCGCTGCTTCGCCTCGGCCGCCGCCTTCGGCGACCTCATCTTCTACGTGGGCGGCCTGCACGTGGTCAGCAACTCCGGCGTGCGCCTGCCCGCCAGCACGGTGGACGGCTCCTCCGTGACGGTGGAGGTGTACGACGTGGCCAAGAACGAGTGGCGCCCCGGCGCCAACATCCCCGCCAAGCGCTACTCGGACCCGTGCGTGCGGGCGGCGCCGCTGCTGGGCTCGCTCTGCGTCTTCATGCGCGAGACGCACATGAACGAGCGCGCCAAGTACGCCATCTACCAGTACGACCTGGAGCTGGACCGCTGGCTGCTGCGGCAGCCCGTGTCCGAGCGCGCCCTCTGGGACCTGGGCAAGGACTTCCGCTGCGCCGTGGCCAAGCTCTACCCCTCCTGCCTGGAGGAGTCCCCCTGGAAGCCCCCCACCTACCTCTTCTCCCCCGACGGGGCTGAGGAGTTCGAGGTGGACGGCGAGATGGTGTCCCTCCCGCACGTATAGCTTTCTCAACGCCCCCCCCACACACCCCCACCATTCCCCCTTTTCCCCCCACTCTTACTACCCCCAGTACCGAACTCGTAAACGCCTAGGGATCTGTGGGGTCGGGGGTGTGACGCGGGGCGAGCGGGGCGGGGGGTTGGGGGGGGGGGGGTGAGGGGGTAAATGGGGGAAGGGGAAGAAGGACGTTCGACACCAACCGAAACCCATGGTGTCCAGGCCATTGTGTGTTTCAGTCTGTGCGTAGACGAGGGGGGGGGGGGTGGCTCGTTGGACACGCCTCCTGCCTGGGAGCCCCAGATCCTTGCCCCCCACCCCCCCCCCTTCCGCTGCCCCACCACCCAGCTCTCACACCACTCTCCTCACAGGACAGTACATTGCCTCAGACTGATGTAGTAAAATGTACATTAAATTACCTTCAAATATTAGTATTCTAAAAAAAAAAAAAAAAAAGGAAAAAAAAAAAATCTAAAATAATACTTTTTTTTTGTTTTGTTTTGTTTTTTTTGTTTTTGGTCAGTTGCTACTTCTGTTAAGTATTATCAAAGGCCTGATTTACTGTTTCTACAATGTGATAATCCGGGGGTGGGGTGGGGGGGGGGGTGAGGTAATTTGTGACTATGACGACGAGGTTGATGATGATGCACTTAACGGAGAAGCTCCTCAGAATGACAATGTTAACTGTACCAAGCTTTCTCTCTGCCCCTCTCTTTCTGAACAGCTGGGGGGGGGGCTTTTCTCAAAGCAACCGCCAACCCCCCCCCCCCCCCCCCCCCCAAAAAAAACACACACGGGAATAAGGAGGCGGGGATAGGGGGGCGTTGGTGAAAGTACGGTTGGTAGACTGTGGGAGGGGGAGGAGTTTTGCAGAGGTGACTGCAGGTCCAGTCGCCCCCCCCCCCCATGTACCCCCTCCCCTGTCTCTTTGTCCCAGCGCGGCCCATTCCTCTGTCCTGTCAATCCTTAGACACAGGTCTTCCGCATACACATGGCAGCAAACAGGCAGAGTTCGCTCTCTCCCTCGCTCGCTCTCTCCTTGTCTCTCCTTCCCCTCTCTCCCCCCCCCCCCCATTTCCTGGAATTGATAGGATTTTGCTGGCTTCTCTTTTTTTGGTGCAGGTCTCTTCAACACATGCATCCACTACACACATAGACTGAGCTCATGCATTATCTCAATGCTGCTGAAATGCATATATAAATATATATATATTTTTTCCATGTTAAAATAAAACAATGTAGTGGGGGGAGGGGGGAGGGAGGGGGGGGTGGTGACAAAAAAAAGAATAACCAGGTCTATTTTGTATTAGTTTTTTTATGATAATTTAATATCAGACATTACTGTAGTGTGATTGTGTATAGATATCCATTTCCTTTATCAGATAAAAAAAAAATACTTTTTTTTTTTTTTTGTGAGTGAACTATTTGAGGAAATCTCTCTGCTGTGTGGTATCAGGGGGAGAGATGAGACCCCAGAACGTCACGGTGGGGGGAGGGGGGGGGGGTCTTAGGACGTCACGACGCCCCATGGATCGTCACGGCAACCACTAGCAGTAGCGGAACGGGCGGGGCTGGAGGAGAGGGCCCCTCATTACCTTTACATGAGCACAGGTGCTTCATGACAAACCTTACTAGCATGTTTGGCTGCATCATGTTCCTTTGGCACTGTATTTTGAATGACATTAATTTATTAAAAAAAAAAAACGAAACGGGGAAAAAATTGCGAGTGGCGATTGTGTGTCTTTTTTTCCCCGCCGCTCTCCGTGTTTCTGCGGTTGTGCTTGTGACCGATGACGTGTGTTTCCGGCCTTTCGATTGGTCGGAACGAGACGAGAGGGCTTCCGTGTATTGTGTGTGACCATCGCTATTTGCATACATCCACCAGGTGTGGGCGTGTAATCACACTTAGGCTGTAGACAGTCTTGTTCGCGAGGCATTGGCAAAAGCTACAGAAGGTCACGGACATACTTAATCGCGCACACAGTACGTACAGCGCACCGAAAAAGCATCTGCTCCCCTGGCTGATTTCTTCTGTTATTGCATATGTGTCACACTGAATGGTTACAGATCTTTAGACGCAATGTAATATTACACAAAGGGAAACTGAGTAAACACAAAACGCATTTTTTATTGTTATTGAGCACCAATATCACCCATGTGGAAAAGCAATTGCCCCTTAAACTTCATAACCTGGTTCCACCACCTTTAGCAGCAATAACTGCAACCAATCGCTTCCTGTAATTTGGTATCGGTCTTTACAATCACTGTGGAGGAATTTTAGCCCACTCTTCTTTACAGAACTGCTTTAATTTAGACAAATTGGTAGGTTTTTGAGCATGAATGAATTGCTCATTTCAATTTCTGCCACAACATTGCTATTGGGTTCGAGTCAGGACTTTGAGTATTGTTTTTTTCTGCCACTCAGATGTGGACTTGCTTTTGTGTTTTGAATCATTGTCTCGCTGCATAAACCAGTTACACTTCAGCCCATGGACAGATGACTGGACATTCTCCTTAAGAATGTCCTGGTACAGAGGAGAATTCATTGTTCCTTTGATAATGGCAAGTCGTCCAGGTCCCCAGGCAGCAAAGCATCCTCACACTATCAGACTACCACCACGTTTGGCTGTTGGTATGATGTTCTTAATGTGAAATGCTGCATTTGCTTTAATCATATGCTTTAACCACGTAATGGGAGTGTCCAGTGTCCTCCAGAAAGTTAAACTCTTGACTCCTCTTGGAACATTATCCTAAAAGGCTTGGGGGTCATCCAGGTGCGTTTCTGCAAATGTGACACGCGCACTAATATTCCTCTCGGTTAGCAGCGGTTTCCACCTTGCTACTCTTCCCATTAATCCGATTTTTGCCTCCTCCCTTTCTTATTGTGGAGTCATGAACGCTGACCTTCGCTACGGCTAGAGGCACCTGCAATTCCACCTCACGAGACACTTTTGTGCCTTTCCTTTCATCTGAGTAGAAGTAGTTTCACGTACCTGTGAACCGTATTCAGATTTCTTCATAATCCTGGTAACCAGCCGGCATCAGTGACTAGAATGACGTGCACATAAATCAGGTTTATGGCGTTAATCTTGTTAGTATTGGTCAACGCACGAATTGCACGTACAGTTGACAATGTGTTGGATTGTAACATGTTGCAACATAGACCGCTTGAGCCGATTACCATGCTTGACAGTTATAGGCATGGCACGTCCAACGCGTATTTTTTTATAATTTAAAAAATTTAAATCTACAGCTGTTCTTTTATTTAAATTCGCAATCACACGCTTTGCCGCGTTTTTGCTATTTACGCGCATACACTTGATATACATGTATATTTTTAACTACCGCGTCTGCACTTTCTGGTCGCGCCCAGCATCCAATCCCCACACCCTATCGAGCGCATTTCATCGCGTACATGTGTAGTATTCTGGGACTGAAGTAGAGCACCCCCCGGCGCGTGCTTTGATAACCAAGTCATCAGAGGTCAGCGGGTTCGTCGGTTCTTACGGTGGCGCCGCATTGTTGCGCCCTGGCACGTGCGCCTTTCTTTTTTTTTTTTTTGTCCGGTGGTCTGCCGCAGCGCACTCAAACCCAGCCTTTTGTTTTCGCTGACCTACATTTTAATAGTTTCCGTGTGGTTCTTCCATTAAGCGGCAAAGCGAGTGCAAACGCTGTTCTTAGTCAATGCCTTTGATTGTTATTAATAATATTATTATTATTGATAGTAATGACAATAATAATTATGATTACATTAAACTGTTAATAATAATAATAATAATGTTATTATTATTATCATCATCATTATTGTGCATTAAGTGGTGGAAAGTACGCGCAGGCTGTACTTCAGAACGCGATCGCACGCACCAACCCTGAAGTTCAGAATTAGCCATCTCATTGCAACAAATTGTCATTTAATGGTCATACAACATAACAGTTACATTTTTCAAATATTTTGTGATAATCTGTCAAGAAATATAGCTTTTGTGTGAACTCCAGACAATTCACATTTAAAATACATTCATATATTTTAAATACACGTTTCCAATATTGCAAAACAATTTTTTTTTAAAAGAAAAAAAAAAACAGCGTCGGTGAAAATCTTTTGATAAGTCATTTAAAGTCAACAACAGCAACAAGGAAACGCACACCAGCAGTAAATACCAGGCTGCTGTTGACGAACACAAAAGGTACGTTACTGGGCAAGGCAGGAGATTTTAAAAGCCACGAGACAAGTCCCGAAATAAAAAGGGTTGGAAATGGGCAAGAGCTATAAATATCCTTCTAATAATCTGAAGCTAAACCTGACTTCAAAAGAGCATGCCTACCTGAATGGAAATTACAGCATTTAAAAATTAAAGTTGATATCAAATATAAATAGGGATTAGAGTCAAGTCGTTTTAAAAATGCAAGTACACTGAACAAATATACAGAAATATAGTCACTGGTATGTGCACACACACACAGTCCAAGTGGTCCATCGGTTTAGAATTTGTTCCAGTGTTGCCATGACTAAACAGGAAACAACAGTGATACTGTACAGGTTCACGATGATAATATAATACACAAATAAATTAAAACCACTCCTCGTCCAGGCCTTTTGTTGTTTCTCTGGGGCTTTCATTTGCTTGGTTTGGCGTTTTTTTTTTTTTTTTTTCACTCCCAATTTCCCCAATGTATCAAATGACAAAAACTGGACTGAATTATTGTGTACTTTCAAACACAATTAAGCTGACTGCTTGCAGCCAGAGTTTAAGCATGAACCAGAACTTCTCGAGAACAAAAAAAACAAAAACAAATTTTAAACATAAAATGATATACATATATAAAAATGAATACAGCCCAACAAAACCAAATTACAGGCAATACACACCCCCCCTCCCCCAAAAAAAACACGCAATCATTTATGTAAAAACAGGGCTCATGGACTGACAAAAAGATATTCCTGACTGAAATTCACCAGCAGACGTGTCTTGTACGGAACTTTCATCTACATTCTGAGTATAATATTTTACCCGCTACAGAACTTCCACTGTACTCCATGGGACTAGCACAAAGGGGCAGTGTGCCTAAACCACTATGTTGGGCGAACTTGGTCACAAAGTACTGAACGGGCTTCCCCACGCAGAGGAACACCGTATAATAACACGGGAATAATAAGGCAGCAATAGAACACCGGTGTCATCACCATAGAACACTCTTGACACTGAAACCCTGAGCTCCACCAATCACAGAGCACGTTGGTAACAACGAGCAGAACGACGGCGACAGTGATTGGCGGACGCCTGCTTCCGAGGTTCCAGCACAGCAAAGTGACATCACAATGGTCAGCGACAATGGGAACAGTTTTAGTCCTGCCTTATTAATCCCTGACCCTGCCCCAACCCACTTCCTGCTGGTCTGCCATTGGACGAGGGGGGAGATAGACAAAACCAAGGTTTTTCCCGCACCACCCTGTACTGAGGCATTTGTCCAGTGAACCCAGACCAGCCAACGCGAGCTTCCGCCCACAATGAAGCCAGGACAGCACAGTGGACTTCCCCTATTAAGTGTTTTGAGCTGTGAGAGCAACATGAAATACAATCCACTCACAAAAAAAGCAAACCTGTAAACACACAACAGAAACCCATTCACAACAGCAGTTCTGAACTTGGTTCAACTCCACATCCTCCACACTGAAACTGGACCAGGTTTAGAAACCTTCAGTATGTCTCTGTCTTCCCCTCTCTCTCTCTCTCTCTCTCTCTCTCTCTCTCTCATGATATCACACCAGCCTTTCCACAAAGTCACGCTTAGTACTGAATCACTGAAGCAACACGATAGAGTGTTTTGTTTTGTTTTTTTTTCCCCCTGTCCCCATATGTAATTTCCCGAATACAGGACTACAGCAGAGGACAGAGAGGGAGCACTGAGCTTGAACACAGAACAGGAAGTACATGGAAGGAATGAATTTAGTCAGTGCAGCTTTCCTGGTCACACTCGCTCAATGCGACGCATACACACAGCGGCGCCACCTACGGGGCGGGAGGGGGAGGTACAGATATGCGTGCTAATTCTTTCGCACACTGGCTTCTTCACACACTCCGAGAGCAGCTGTAACCTGGCAACAGGAACAGGGAAGGGGGGGGGGGGGGGGGAGGTGACCCCCTCCCAGGAGAGTCTGTCTGTCAGAAAGGCTAAAGGAGGGAGCGGGATCGTCTGTGACGTTCACGCCTCCTCCTCCTCCTCTTCCTCCTCATCAGAGTTTGACCCAGCAGCGCGAGGAAGAGGAAGAGCGAGCGATGAAGGACTGGGGTGCTCGGCCAGCAGGGGGCGCTCATTTCGCCGCGGGCTGCTCCGGGCATGGCGGTCCCGCCACGGCCGCCGGCTGGGCCAGCGTGGAGAACCAGGACGACATGGCGGACTTGGCGCTGTTCAGGGCTCCGCCCACCGACTGGCCTGAGGGCAGAGATTATGCAAATTAAACGAATAAATTAACGTCCCACATTCAAATCCCAGATTCAGTTAGTTGGTTCGTTCGTTAGTTTATTTTGACAAAATAAAAACACACGTATCAAAAAAGACTTGCATGTGAAGAAATTCTCAAGGATAACATGAAAAAGAATATTTTTAGCTACCTTTGTTGACAGCTGAATTAATGAATGACAGCTGAGGACTGTTCTTGTGTCCTTAAACTTAAACCAAACTCTTTGAGGTCTAATCGACGGCGAAACCGGTGCAAGTGCATTCGGCTAATTTTCCCGCTCGGTGTAACTGGTGAGAAGGAAAACCAGCACCGGCCCTGCTGGGATGGAAGTGCCGGCCCTGCGGAAGGGACCCAGGGGCCCCCGGGGCCGGTCTGGGAAGCCCGGCTTACCTACGGCCTTCCCGGTCTGCACCACGCTCCGGCTGGTGGTGATCACCGCGTTCCCCAATTTCTTCCCCCTCTCGCTGTTCTGCACCGAGCTGGAGGATAAAAACAGAAGAAAACGATAACGAAACCGCACGAATCAAACCAAATCCATTTTATTCTGTATGGTGCTTTTAGCAGACAACTGTCACAAAGGACCAGGCCTGAACCCCCCCCCAAAAAAGCAACAAAGGCCTGGTTCCAGCTCTGCAGTGGGAAAGGGCTATAATGAGCCAGCCTGGTTCAGCTCTACAGTGGGAAAGGGCTATAATGAGCCAGCCTGGTTCCAGCTCTGCAGTGGGAAAGGGCTATAACGAGCCAGCCTGGTTCAGCTCTACAGTGGGAAAGGGCTATAATGAGCCAGCCTGGTTCAGCTCTACAGTGGGAAAGGGCAATAATCAGCCAGCCAGGACTGGTTGACAAGCCACTTCCTCCTGCAAAACAGAGCCAAAAAAGAGGCACCCTCGTGCCTGACGGGGGGGGGGGGGGGTGCTGACACTGAGGGGATTCTGTCCTCTATGTGACCACCGGCAGTCCCACGCTCTGAAGCCCACTTCCTGAATCCGGTCAGTTTGAGTCAGGGCGCCCTGGTAACAACACCCCCCAGCCCCCCACCCCCCACTCAATCCCCGACCCAAATAAACACTTCAGCTGCTCACAATAAAAGTAGATCCCCCCCCCGGAACTTACTCTAAAGTCAGAGACAGCCGCTGCGTTGGCCAACTGACCCTCACATGACTTTGTTTTGATACTCCTGCCCAGTGTGGGCTTTCCATTGATGAGATCAAATAAACTGAAACAAATGTTCATGCTGTGTGTACGTGCGTGCATCTGTGTGCGTGCGTGTCTGTTTGTGCGTGCGTGCGTATCTGTTTGTGTGTGTGTGTGTGTGTGTGTGTACGTGTGTGTGTGCGTGTGCACACACAAGCTCTTTTCAAGATGACACGGACGCACGTGTATTACTCAGACATTATATTAGGGAGTCACGAGCGTGAAAGGAGAGAGGGAGAGAGGGGCTGGAATGCCATTGGGGGACAAGCGGGAGGCGCTGATGGCGCCACACAGGAACGGGCCAAGAGGTAGACCCCAATCCCACAACCCCCTCCCCACCGCCGACCCCAATCCCACAACCCCCCGCCCCCCCCCCCCCTCTGCACCTAAAAAGGCTCCTGTATGTTTATTGGTGTGGAACACAGAGGGTTTCCTCTCTCACTGACTGATGGAAGAAACAAGAAAACAGTTCAGGTCCAGGAAGTGGACCCGGCCCGGCCCGGGTAATTGACTGACAGGCCAGCCAATCAGGCGAATGAAACAAACCGCAGTGTAATGGCTGGTCAATTAAGTCAGTTGACCTCCACGGAGATGCGTGGGGGCGGGTGAGGGGGGTCCTAGCCCACCGCCGGGTTCTGAGATGGGGCTTTGTTCCTGTATCTGTCAGTGAGGGGCTGCGTCAAAACACGCACACACACATACACGCACACACACACACACACACACACACACACATACAACACTTATTCACACCTACACACACCTGCATATGGGCACACTGACAATACTATACACACACCTACACACACACATGCATGCACGCACATCTACACACGCACGCACACACACACACACACACCCCATGCTCACATACACACACACAAACACATACATGCACAAATACTATACACACACACAGCTTTGTGCTTGTTGAATACTTCACTGTCTCTTCACAGAAAAGCTTGGGCTCTTTGATAGAGGGGGAGAGCAGGAAATGGGGCCTGTATGGTGACCCCCCCTCCCCCCTCCACCCCCACCCCCAGGGTTCACACCCTTCCCCTCAGCCCAGCACAGAAAGCAGAAACATGGGGGGGGGGTTCAGGAAGAACCTCTCCCCAGGATGTTTCCACACTGAGGAGGCTTTGTATCGATCACCCTCTCGCTCTTCTGCATCCGTTACACCGCGTGGGTATCCGTGGTAACATACCCCCCCCCCCCAATTCACTTGTCAATCACAGAGCACTTCCCCCCCACTCTCCTGCTCCATTCAGAGTCTCCCTGCACTGCATGCTGCCTGAAGGCAACCTGCTTTCCTCTCTCTTCATTGGCTCCTTCCTTCAATCACTGGTTCTGAGTGACAGGCCAGTTGCTAGGCGCCAGACGGGTACATGCTGCTACTCCGCCCCTACCTCCCCAAAACTGTAGCGCCCTGCAGCCTGGTGGGCCGAACCAGGGATGCCCGCAAATAAGGGACACATCAATCCAGCCCTGGGGTGGGGGGGCGGGGACACTTTACATTTATCCTACACTGACTGTATATTAATCCACTTTTAAATGCATTGAGAAAACACACAAACGCAAATGCAGACACACACACGCAGACGAACACACTTGGACGAGCACGCACGCACACACACACATTTCTTTTCCCCAGGCGGTTGGTCGTCTACATGCACCCTCCCCATCCTGCCATGGTCTACATGCAGAGTTCAGAGAATGCACAGCACGGCACAGCACAGCACACACACCCCCTAGTGGTCCACAGACGCACTGCGGCCAGCCCTGAGCTCAATACCCACAAACAAAAACAACTGAGCAGGTTGACTGTCAGCCTGTATCTGTGCAGAAATAGAGTTAGCATTATGTTGTCAAAAATTTAAGATCAGTTTAGAGTAATTTCATTCAAACATGCACAGCCCTACTTTTTTTTTGCCTTTGTTGCCCAATTCTAATTTGTAGAAAACGCTATAATATATGAAAGGTGCTACACAACTCAACTGTAGAATTTATATAGTATAACTATATAAAGAGAAGTGAGAGTTAAAATCTGGTCTTCCCTTCTCTAGTTTTACAACACGCTGGGTTTGCACTGGTCATGAAGCACAGTGAGGGAAGCATTTTCCAGTTTTCCTTTCGAGTTTCATCACATGATCCACGAACATATTTCTTTTAATCCTTCAGTCAAATAAACGACAACAGCACTAACAGGCGTGAGCTGTTTAGTCCCCGTGTAGCAAGACCATGCCGGACAGGAGCGGGGTAACAGAACAGAGGTGCGATATGCTACATCCTCCGGGGTCCGGGGGGGGGGGGGGGGGGGGCGTCCGGGGGGGGGGCCCCTGCGGGGGTGGAGTGTCGGCCATGTTCTCACCAGAGAGCTATCAATAGATAACCACAGAGGCGAGACGCATGGGGAGGGGGGGATGGGGGGGGGGGGATATGTAGCGCGTAACTCTAGAGGCCGTGTCGGAGATGAAGCAGCTCACCACGCGCTGTATTACGTTTCCTGTGCGATTCCTGGAAAGGAACCCGACCCCCAATGTGCCAACGCTGTTTTTTAAGAATGAAAAAAAAAACCCTCCTATAATTAACACACAGGCTGAACTCGATGAGATCTCACAGGGCTGTCTATGCACCAACGCATTACGGAACACAGATATCAGCGTATGTATGTATATATCACATGCACGCACGTTAAAGGGCTTCCTAGATACTAACACGCTGGGAACCGTATTGTCCTCCGGATTCCTGAAACATCCGCATCTTTGAAAACGCAGCTTTTTTTTTTTTGTTCCTGTATACGGCTGGAATGAGGAAAAATATGCTAGGTAACGTGCAAAACAAAAAAAAAAACCACGAAATTAGAGACAGGACACCCCAGCGCAGAGTGAAGGATCCCTGTGAGGTGTGGTCATAGAGGTGTTGGGGTGGGGGGGGGGGGGGGGGTGAGGTAAATTTATCCAGTGAACTCAGTAATCCTGCTTTGTGACACAGGCCCCGGGTCTCCGCTCTGACTAACTCAGCTAGCCGAAAGACACGGCACCCGTCCTGATGACCCCCTCCCCTCTGCTTTCTTATGCACCAGTAACCCTGAGGGGGGGCGCAGGTCTCCCCCCCCTGAATGCCACACTCGTGGGTTAATGAGCGGTTCGCCGTGCCCACCACTGACAGACAGGTTCCCAGGCAGACCCAAAATAAACAGCAGTAATTGGCAAAAGGCTCGGGACAGCAGTCAACTTCACTTGCTACAGACCTTGCAAAAAAAAAAATGACATTACATGGTTTCAATCAGATATTAAAATTTAAAATAAGCAGACTATCCACCTTAAAACCTTTTAGTCTAAATGTTTACTTCCGCAGAAGAAACGAAGGGTCCTGGCCTTCGATTGCAATTCCTGCAATGACCACAAGGGGGAAGCACAGTGCTTATTTTTGTAC